>NC_051227.1:1157208-1197208 GCF_015220715.1 Pygocentrus nattereri | reverse complement strand
AGGTTAGTGCATCCTTTTGTCATTATGTTTATAACTAAATGAAACAATCTATTTAGAGTTTAATTGCAGTTTTACACTGTAACTGGCAGTTATATAATGAGATCCAACGGCTCTTCAGCAACCATTCTGTGACCCCCATTATTTCAAAAAGTGGAGGGGGGAAAAACGTGTCTCCTCCTGTACCCCCTATATTTGCACCAGTGTCTGTATGAATGACTTCATGTCCTAAAATGGCATAAAAACAATTTCAGTGTTCACTGAATTATAGGTGTGCAGGAAAAGCAGAGATAACTTATAACCTCCTGCCCCATGCACAAACACACTCATTTGCTCTTCTTGCATAACTTCCCCATTCTCTGTCTCTCTATCTGTCTCTGTCTGAATCTGGGGTAGGAGACACCCTGCAAACCTGTGTTGGGTGTGTGTGTGAGTGTGAGGGGTTAATGTCCAGGATTTCTCAGGTTTTTTTAATGCATGATTTGGAATAAAGCTCTCATTCTGCTGATGTACATTAAAATGCTGAACTCTTTTGGAGAAATAAGGTTCTGATATGAAGATGACAATATGTATGTGTGTTTGCATGTGCAGGGTTCTGCAGGTGGTAATTGTAGGGTTAGAGTGACTTTGTGAAGGGTTGTGGGGGTGGCTGCACAGGCAGAAAACGGGCGAAGAACAACAGAAGAACAAGAGAGGCTCGAGAGGCAGGAGAGACGTGGGTGTTAGTGTTTATTGCACCTCGCTCTAACACACAATTAAACAGCTTAGAGTTCTCCCTCTTTTCACCTGACACCGCTCTCCCTATACACCGTGCGTGTGTGTGTGTGTGGGTGGTTTTGTGGGAGTGTTAGGAGGTGGTGATAAAAGATCTATGAGTAATCATTTTAAATTGCTGCATTCTTTCGATGTATGTGCTGAATTTGAGTTGTTGATTTTAAATAACCCTCTTTCATTTATACAGTCACTGCCAAACCCTGCCTACAACCTGTGATTTTTAATTTGATCGTTACGTTTGATGACTTGGAAGCAGAAATACTAATACAGTCAACGGTCCTGTCTTGCAGGTCAACTTGATCCTGGAAACAATAAAACACTTCCTCCGTCTTACACAGATAAGATTTTTTAGCTCAAATGAATGGACCGTTAACGTTTATAGATTCGCTGGGAAGTTGATACTTTTTGTAGATGCTAGTAAGATCCGATTTTTTAACTTGCACTGACCAGCTCAGCAGGTAGCCGACCAGGGAGCAGGCTCCTCTAATTATATTCAGAAATTGTTACGTTGAAATCGTTACTACAAAATCAACACACATGTAGCAGATACAAAGTCAATATTTCCAACTCCTCCGAGACCATGGCCCTCTCACGCTCTTCCTCACTTATGAATTCTTGTTACAAGAGGACAGCTGGAACTTTACTGTTTGCTATTGATCAGTTTGCTGCTCGTTGATTGATCCGTAGATCCATGGAGCACCGTCTTTAAGTCTGTTCATGGTGCTGAAAGTATTTCACTTAAAAGCCATTTTAAAAGAATGAAGAAGAGGATTCTGTCATAGCAGCTGGGGTTCAGAGCTCATCCTTCAGTACAATGGGTGGTTCAAAGGGTCAGACAAGGAAAATACGTTAACACGCGTTATTGACAGGTTATCTTTAAGCGTCCTAACTGTTCTTCTGTCCTCTTGTCCCTATGGCTAAATCAAGAGTTAAGTAGAATGTAGGTAAAATGTAAAAAGCATTTGTGCAGAATTTTGACAGACGTCTTCATCAGGAGCTTATTCTGTACAGTTTGTGTGTCTGTCCCATTCAGCCTTTAAAGAGCTGCTTTAATTAAAGGCAGAAATGGCAGCTTGGGTAATTAAGGGCAGAGCTGTTTGTCAGGTTCCCCATTGTGATATGAATGGCGGTTGTTCACTCTCCACCTTCCCTAATGCTCCAGCTTACTCCCTCACTGTCTGCCAACCAGGCAGCCTGCCTGTCTGTCAATCTGTCTGTTTTTAAGGCCTGTTCCACTGCCTGCATATGTTTTATCCCTGTCTGTGAATGTAAGTCTGAGAGTGGGGGAACAAGCATGTTACGGCTGAAAATGTGGAGAAATGCATACGATCAAACTCGAAACAGCTAATGTGAGTTTACTTACTTTTACATGTACTCTTCACATGTTTATCACTCACTATTTGTGTGCATGGACGTCTATCTATAAATGATTGTTCAGCCTGATCTGAAAGATCTGAAGGTGCACTCCATACACTTTGTCTTCACTACAGGCTTTTTAAAGTTTGTCCCATTTTTCAAACATTAGGTTATGAAAAGTCTTAGAATGAAACTATGTACCTTTGTGGGAAAAACATATGTAAGGTACACAATTTGACCTTAAGACTGTCGCTGCACCTTTTGAGGGATTTGCATTTTCATTGTACCTTGAAAAATACAAATGTACTTGTGCAGTACCTTTTGTCTGATTGTGCAGGTATGGGCTTTGCTGATCACTGAAGTTTATGTGTCTATGAAAGTTTCCACTAAAGGTTGTCGTGTAATCAGTCATAGTAATAATTCAACTTATATGGTTTAGACATGAGCTTAATCACTGTTTTAGGTTTATACATTCATTGGAACTTTCCACGTTTTTCTCGGAGTGATTTGTGTTACATTTTATTGCGTGTTGAAGCAGAACTGATACATTAAGTATATTTAGCATGAACGCATCTGTGCGTGAGTGAGAGAGGGTCTTGAGTGAGAAGTCTTGTTTTGCTCTCTGACCATCCCGTTCACTCCCAGAGTCTGAGTCCCTGAGAACAAATACATACACGCAAACTCACAACTTCCATCACCCATTGAATGCATACTCTGTGTTAGCTTCAAAGAGTAGGCAATTGCAGTAACTCCACAAATTATTTACATCCATATGAACTAGCTCACTGGCACACACACACACACACACATACACTTCATCTCCCGCCGTAGCCTCCCTGCTCCCTCCTTGGAGCAGTTGGGCAGTTAATTGCTTGCACTCAGGGCTGGTAATGAGAGTACAGGTGGAGATACCTGGGCGTCCAACCCTGCGCCCCCGGCCCAGCTGTCCTGCAGCCTGGCCTCTTTTTCCCCTAAACACCCCCACAGAGAGCCCTAATGACCAGCCGAGGCTGTTCAGGGTTTGTTGGCCAACAACCCACACTCACTGGGGGCCTGCAACCTGTTGCTGAGTTTGTTAAGGGCTACATGAACTTGTTAAAAGCAGAGGGAAGGTGCATGTGTGTGCGTGCGTGGAAATGTGTGCTGTGTTCATAATTGGAATCTTTTATTCTTTATGTATGATGTGTTTGTGTTTATGTACTAGTTGCTATGCTATTAAGATTGCAAGTTCGGTTGCCATTTATTTACTATTGTTAGTCGTTTGTCATGCACAAGCAAAATATTAGAGATATCATTATTGCTGTCATGTCGAAACCTCCGAAATCGTTTCTTCTTTTTTTCTTTGCTTGATTGTTTTACATCACTTGAAAACACCAGTTGCCCTTTCATAACCCGCTGTGTTATGAAAATTATATCATTTTGAATGGACCAATAGAATTGGTCCAACATGACTTTGGAATAAGGGCTTACATATTAATGTACTGTACGTACTGAAGTCCAAAATGATTCTTTTTTTCATAGTTTGCATTTTGGACATACAAGGTTTTGCTAAAACAATATTATACTTTGCTATTATCATGACATGCTCAGTGGAAAACATCCAAACAGACAGAAAAGCCCAAAAAGTACAAACCTTTTGCATGCCAGCTAGCAGTCCACACATCTCTTCAATGGTGATGGTCCTACAGGCCCAATGACTGAGAATTACATGCATCATTTCGATGTCAAAACAAAGTCAGCATCACTTTTTGACTTCTTCACAGGGGTCCCCCTCTTGTCCCTCCTGCCCTCCCCTTTCTTTAAACCCTATCTCATTATTAACACCCTCCCCCTCAAAGAAAATCACCACCCCCACATCACGATTACACTCTAGACGCGTGGAGAGGCTGACTCAGTGGCCGGCTTGCGCGCTACCATGCTAAGCCTCTTTTACCTGAACAATGGTCTCCAGCAGAGCCTACACTGCCAATTAAGCCCAACGCTCTCTCCCGCTCTACAGCCACCACGGCGCTGAGCCTGGTCCTGCCTCACTGACTCCCTGCTGGGCCCAAGCGTACTGCAGACACACACAACTGCCCTAAACGCCCTCCTTTTGTGTGTGGGGAAGAAGGCCATATTGGTTTCAGCAGGACGCGTGTGGCCCCCCCACAGACGAACCTGCCGCCATGTGGATCAAAGTGCCGCCGGTTGACTCTGAAGGCTCCCCCAACCTCCACTTCCACTTTCCACAAGTTTACTAGCCCTCCCTGTCAAAACGCTTTTGGTTTTTCATTGTCTAACCCAGCCTCTCAGCAAAATATTAACCTTCTTTCAAAATTATGAGTTTATAAGCTCTTATAGTGTAATACCATAAGTCCGTAAACCCAAAGGGCTTGTATGTGTGCCCACTCACTAATTCATAATCTTTTTATTAGTGTTCTAGTAGTTACCAAACTGCTTACTAGTAGTTACTGAATAATTCATAGTAGTTACTAAGATGTCATAAGCTTAATAATGCATAATAGGCCACAAAATGTTTAAAGACTTCATCAAATGTGAAAAAGCATATAAAAGGTAAAACTGAGCGCTGATTTTTATTTACGGGGCGGCATGGTGGCGTGGTGGGTAGCACTGTCACCTCACAGTGAGGAGGAGTTTGATTCCCTGGCCGGGTGACCGGGGTCCTCTCTGTGTGGAGTTTGCATGTTCTCCCCGTGTCTGCGTGGGTTTCCTCCGGGTTCTCCGGTTTCCTCCCACAGTCCAAAGACATGCAGTCAGGCCAATTGGACATGCTACACTGCCCCTGGGTGTGAGTGACTGTCTGTGTCTGTCTGTCTGCCCCGCGATGGACTGGCGACCTGTCCAGGGTGACTGCTGGGATAGGCTCCAGACCCTGAGGGAGAAGCAGCTTATAAAATGGATGGATGGATGGATGGACGAGCGACTGAGAGCGTGTCACCACGGCAACGTTTTATGTGCTATCAGCTTCTAAATTGACAAAGCGGTAAGTGGCTGAAATATCATGGCTTCTGCTGGTTGTTTCGTCTGCGCAGAGTGTGGCATGTTTAGCCTAATGCCCTTTTCCGCCTGTGGCTGTGTTTGTGCTAAGTGCCAGCTAGTTAGCTGTTTGGCGGAGAAGGTGGACCAGTTAGAGGTGCGCATCTGGGGGTTATTAAGGGATAGGCAGCGTTAGCAGCTCTGGGTGCCCTAGGGAGAGTTAGCACCCCCTCGACTCCGGCGTCAGAGCCCTCACAGCAGGGTGAATGGATGACGACTCGGCGGTCTAGCCAGAAAGCTAAGGCTAATGCTAACGCTGAGGCCAAAGCTAGCCCACCGGAACACCACGCTCCTCCGATTGGCGTGTCAAACAGCTTTGCCCCACTCAGTGAAGCACCCACTGTGGAGCCTATTGAAAGCACTCTGGTCATAGGAGACTCGATTAGAATAGAATAGAATAGAATTCAACTTTATTGTCATTGCGTATGTCGCAGGTACAAAGCAACGAAATGCAGTTTGCATCCATCCAGAAGTGCTTAGCAGAAATATAAATATGTGTGTTACAATGTACAGTAAGTACAGTATATATACAGGTTAAACATATGAGGGGGTATGAACATGAAGGGGGTTATACAGGTTATAAACAAGAATGTACAGGTTATAAATATGAAGGGGGATAAAGTGCTATGAACAGGTTATAAATATGAAGGGGTATAAAGTACTATGAACAGGTTATAAATATGAAGGGGGATAAAGTACTATGAACAGGTTATAAATATGAAGGGGGATAAAGTGCTATGAACAGGTTATAAATATGAAGGGGTATAAAGTACTATGAACAGGTTATAAATATGAGGGGGTATAAAGTACTATGAACAGGTTATAAATATGAAGGGGGATAAAGTGCTATGAACAGGTTATAAATATGAAGGGGTATAAAGTACTATGAACAGGTTATAAATATGAAGGGGGATAAAGTACTATGAACAGGTTATAAATATGAAGGGGGATAAAGTACTATGAACAGGTTATAAATATGAAGGGGTATAAAGTACTATGAACAGGTTATAAATATGAAGGGGTATAAAGTACTATGTACAGGTTATAAATATGAAGGGGTATAAAGTACTATGAACAGGTTATAAATATGAAGGGGTATAAAGTACTATGAACAGGTTATAAATATGAAGGGGTATAAAGTACTATGTACAGGTTATAAATATGAAGGGGTATAAAGTACTATGAACAGGTTATAAATATGAAGGGCTATAAAGTACTATGAACAGGTTATAAATATGAAGGGGTATAAAGTACTATGTACAGGTTATAAATATGAAGGGCTATAAAGTACTATGAACAGGTTATAAATATGAAGGGCTATAAAGTACTATGAACAGGTTATAAATATGAAGGGGTATAAAGTACTATGAACAGGTTATAAATATGATAAGTATGTACTTATGAACAGGTAGAGTACGACACGTGACGTTAGCTACTCCTTTAGGGGCGCCAGCGGTTACAGTTAGATGTCTGTCGGGAGCCAGAGCGCCGGACATTAGTGGCAACCTTAGATTAGCTGATAGGACATATTCGAGGACAGTCATTCATGTAGGGGCCAATGATGTCCGTCTGCGGCAGTCTGAGGTAACTAAGGCTAATATTAGAGAGGTGGTTAAACAGGCCCAGACGATGTCCGATGCCGTAATCTGCTCTGGCCCCATCCCAATGCGGCGCGGCACTGAGGCCTACAGCAGGCTTACGGCGTTAAACTGCTGGATGTCCAAGTGGTGTCCCGAAAATCAAGTGGGCTTTATAGATAATTGGTTACGTTTTTAGGGCAAGCCTGGTCTCATAGGTAGGGATGGTGTCCACCCCACGCGGGAGGGTGCTGCCTTACTTTTGTGCAGCACAGCTCATAGTCTTTTAGTTAGTCGGCAGAGTAGTGTAAACCGCTGCTGACAGTCCAGAGCCGGGACCAGGCCACAGACAGACAGGCTAAACTGTCCGCGATCTGCCTTGAGGCGTCACCCAAGATCAGCTTTATAGAGACTGTGTCTTTGCCCCGAATTAAAACTAAATTTAATCATAGAAAAACTCAATCAGTCCGTTTAAATAACCTAATCAACATATATCCATGTTCTGATGATAGCACTAACACTTGGACTACTCAATATAAGATCACTAAACTCTAAAGCAGTCGTCGTAAATGAACTTATAAGCGATCATAAATTTGACTTTTTCTGTCTTACTGAAACGGGTTAGACCAGATGAATATTTAGCTTTAAATGAAGCCACGCCTACAGGCTATAATTATGCACATAGGCCTAGATCATCAGGCAAGGCAGGTGGAGTCTGTGTAATCTACCAAAATACTCTTGATATTAGAAACAATGCGACACTTTTACTTCCTTTGAAGTCCTTTCTATTCACGTTACAAATCCAGTCACAAAAAAGACGTTTTCATTATTTAACATTTACAGGCCACCAGGGGGCGACTCTGAATTTATAAAAGAATTTAGTGACTTCGCTGCAAACCTGGCTGTGTGTAATGATAAAGTAATAATTGTAGGGGATTTTAATATCCACTTTGAGAAGGTAGACGATCCATTAAAAAGGCATTTACCTCAATCCTAGACTCTGTTGGTTTTACCCAAAATGCAGCAGGGCCTACACACGACTGTAGTCACACGTTAGATTTAGTTTTGACACGAGGTCTTAACATAGACAAGCTTAATATCCTACCACAAACCTCAGCGATCTCTGACCATTACTTAATTTCATATGAGCTACGACTTAGCCATAATATACATACGTCCCCTTGCTATTCAACAAAGCGCTCAATAAAACCTTCAACCGCCCTACAATTTATAGAAAATTTCCCAGAGCTATCAACCCCAGTCTCCACTCCATCAGACCCAATGGAACTAGATTTACTAACCGATTATTTAGAAAATACCTTATGATCCACTTTAGAAAATGTGGTACAACGATAAAACCCGGACCTTAAAACAAACAGCTTGGAAACTAGAGCAGAAATGGCGTCAAACCAAGCTGGAAGTGTTCCACACTGCCTGGAAGGACGGCCTTATAGAGTATAGAAATGCCCTCACTGAAGCTCGCTCAGCATATCTGGCCTCGCTGATCGAGAATAATAAGTATAATCCTAGAGTTCTGTTTAATGTGATTTCCCAAATCACACAAAATCAGGCAGGTAATGAACCAGAAATCCCAGCAACTCTCACCAGTGAAGTTTTTATGGACTTCTTTAATAATAAAATTTAAAATATTACACAACAAATTCAACCCTCAGTATCAAATTCAAATCCAGCTTGGCTGTCATCTGACTTGGCTGATATAAAACAAAACACAGCTGTAGAAAAGAGCCTGGAAACCTTTCACCCACTCCCACAGCTGGAGCTAGAGAAGATGATCTCTTCCTCAAATTACACAACCTGCACTCTCGATGCAATTCCATCAAAATCACTCAAAGAAGTACTGCCAGTTATTATAAACCCTATCTCAACTATTGTAAACTCGTCCCTTAGTCTGGGCCATGTTCCCAAAGCTTTAAACTAGCAGTTATCAAACCTCTGATCAAGAAACCAAATCTTGATGTCACCGTTTTGTCTAATTACAGGCCTGTTTCTAACTTACCGTTTATATCTAAGATCTTAGAAAAAGCTGTGGCCCAACAACTTAGTTCATATCTACACAAGACCCATATATATGAAAAATTTCAGTCTGGATTCAGGCCACACCACAGCACTGAGACGCTCTAGTTAAGATAACTAATGATCTTCTTCTCGCCTCTGATCAAGGTTACATATCTCTCTTAGTGCTACTTGACCTCAGCGCGGCTTTCGATACAATAGACCACAATATTCTCCTAGAAAGGTTAGAAAACATGGTTGGAGTCACAGGGACGGCCCTATCATGGTTCAGATCTTACCTATCAGAACGTTATCAGTTCGTTAGGGTAAACAATTTATCTTCCAATTATTCAAAAGTGAGATTTGGAGTTCCGCAGGGCTCTATATTAGGACCATTACTATTTACACTATACGTGTTACCGTTAGGCACAGTTATAAGTAACCATGGCAGTAACTTTCATTGTTATGCAGACGATACTCAACTGTACATATCAGCCAAGCCTGATGACCAATACAGGTTAAAGAAAATGGAGGACTGTGTAAAAGACGTGAAAGGCTGGATGTCACGCAACTTCCTCCTATTAAACAGTAACAAAACAGAGGTTCTCCTTCTGGGTCCTAAATTAGCAAGAAGTAAATTACCAGATTTAATCTTAAATCTCGCCGACTTTCCAGCCGCACCTGGATTAGCAGCAAAAATCTCAGCGTTACAATAGATTCAGATTTATCATTCGATCAACACACAGGCGGCATCACTAGGACAGCTTTTCTACATCTTCACAACATCGCCAAGATCAGAAATGCCCTGTCCCTGCGTGATGCAGAAACACTAGTACACGCCTTTATTACTTCCAGGCTAGACTACTGTAACGCGCTACTGTCAGGATGCACGAGCAGGAATTTAAACAAACTCCAACTAGTCCAAAACGCCGCAGCCAGGGTCCTCACTAAAACTAGAACATCTGATCATATCAGTCCAGTGCTATCATCACTTCATTGGCTGCCTGTTAAATTCCGTATTGATTAAAAATCCTTAGATTGACTTATAAAGCCCTACATGGTCTCGCTCCCGAGTACTTTCAAGACTTGTAAGACTTGGTGAGCCTCGTTCCTCCCAAGGTTTCTTCCTCAGCTCTGAGGAACTGATTTTTCCTTGCCACTGTTGCCCCTGGCTTGCCCACCTGGGGGGTTTTGTACATTCTTACAGTCCTGTTAATACTTTGACTTTTCTGAAATTTTGTAAAGCTGCTTTGTGACAAGATCCATTGTAAAAAGCACTATACAAATAAATTTGATTTGATTTGGATGGATGGATGGATGGATGGATGGATGGATGGATGGATGGATGGATTTTCACTTAAGTAAACTGCTAGTTCTGAAGTAAAGTATAAATACAATTTGAAATTCAGAATCAAAAGTGAATTTCAATAATATTTGCCCATTTCATTGAACTTGTTAATGTTTTAAAGTTCCTTTCCGAAGATGTAAAACAAATCAGTTTGTTTAAAAATAGGGCCACATGGATAAACTTTTGTAATAAAGTAGACTAGTGTAGTTTTCATTGTATAACACAAAGATATAACACATTTGGGTATTTTTAACATTTACAAGAATCATCTGAATGTTTAATTTTGACTGCCACCTGCAGCTCTCTCAGATTACACTAGGATGCTGTAAAGCACTGGTGGGTTGGCAAACAGTTCAGGCTAAGAAGAGGTCATGTAGGTCATTTTTCTAAGGTTCTTCTTTGGAAACTATAGATTTGAAGGGTCAGGTTCAGGACACTGTCTTTGTAAAAATAGACTTTAGTGTCTGCAAAAAAGATGTGATCAAAAATATGATAGTCAGTAGTTAGTAAATGCTTCAAAATTGTGTTTGCAAGTCTTTGAGATTTACCACCACTCAATTCCATGCATTTAAAAGCAAGATTTTTATTTACTTTATTGATCAAACATGATTTAAAGATTTTGTTAAAAAAGTTTTGTTAGTTATGAATTTTGAAAATTTGCTCCATTAGGTTCTTAATCATGTTTAAATGCAGTTAACTGAGAATGACTGTAAGTGCTTTTATGTTTAAAACATTCAGTCAGTTTCCAAAATTATTTTTAGCAAAATGAGATTTTACGTGGCATTCTGGTATTCAGATATTTCCTAATTAAACAAGTTATGTCTCATTAACATCTAAAAAGTCTATTTGCACGAGCCAATTTTTTTACGATATAATAACATTAAACAGTTATAATGAAAATGAAAAATGTAAATGAAAGTCATACTCACTATTTAAGATGGAGAAAGTAATTGGAACCCAACTTTTGAATTTTGCTTATTTGCATGAATTAAGGTTTTTTTCTGTTTTTTTTTCTCATGAACATCCATGATATCCCTAGACAGGTCTTAGGTGAACTCAGCTGGGAGCAAAAAGAGAACTCCAACCTTGATTTGCCAAAAAAGGACCGCAGTCATGCCAATGGCTACTGTTGGAAGCCTACATTGATGATCTTTCAGAATGAAATGAGAAAAGCTCAGAGTATCGTGAGGCAGGAAAAACAATGTCTATGATTAAATAGTTTGTGATGCAGGTGATGCAATGACTGTAAGTAAGTACAGTTTGAGACTGTGCAGCAGCTGCAGTATCATCAGCAGGGTCAGTAGCATGCAGGTATGGCTTTCTACACAGCATTGTACAGGAAGAAGCTCCATGGTTATCAAACTGGTCCAGAAGGCAGGCAAGGAACCTAATTGAGCCAGATGAAACAGTTGCATCTGACTGCAGATGCAGATGGGCAGTTGTTCAGCTCACCAAAGAAACACAGACAGTTACCTCTGTCATGAATGACTGAGAACAAGAAATAGTGTTAACAGAGTACAGCAATGACTCTGACAGGCCTAACTATTACGGCCTAACTAAAAGGGAGAGCCAGAAGACGAAGGAGACCTGACGGTTCCCTGAGATGTCAGCGCTCCTCATACCCACATAGTGTGAATAATACCATCAAAAAATGTTTAAAGGATGAAATATTTTAACAAAAATGAACATCATGAAGAACAAGGAATTCAGCAAAGCCTTTTTTGTACAGAATCCTCAGTTTCTGAATAAATACGTGTGTGTGTGTGTGTGTGTGTGTGTTGGCCGTTTGTGGAAAGTGAGAGTGGAGATTATAGAAATATGATCCTTCCGGAAACCTGCCTCTTTACATGGAAGCGTTCCATTGTCTTTATGTCAATGAAACTATTAGATGGTCATTGAAAAGTGGGATTGCAAAGGAATGTTTCTAACGCCCACCTGACCCAGCCTCTCCTAGCCGCAAGCACCTTCGTCATAAACTTTACCTGCCACACTAAGATGGGCTCATATGACACCTCGCACCAGACGGGACGCCCCCCCCCCCCCCCCCCCACCGCCCACTCACTACCCTTCTAAAACAATAGGCCTGCTGCCTAAAGATGACCTCATGCCATTCCTGCCCTTTGAATGGCTGCTGCTTTGGTCACATGACCTGGCTGAAATTCCTGCTGGACAAAGCTTTCTACAGGAGCAGCAGAGCGTAAGCGATAGGAAAGAGTTCCTGGAAGACTGGCGGGCAGCAGAGCGCAACCAGAACGCCTTTGTCTTCAGTCCACTCCCTAAAGTGTGCTTGCTCAGGTTAAAGCGCTCTTACACGGGGGTCATGTCACCTGACCCAAGGAACAGCAAGTCCAGAGAAGCCTTGCCAGTTTCCAGCTTAAATAGTTGTTAATCAGCCAAAGACTCTGCATAGCAAAATAAATGGGACAAGAATGAACGAAAATGCCATAGTCACTTTAAGCATCAGACCTCAATTCAGCTAAATTCTACATGGATTTCACTCAGCCACATGTTCACACAGGTACAGGTCAGTTAGGATTAAAGAGAACACATGCATGTATGGATTCATTTAATCATATGTTACATAGAGTTCCTGCTATCCACTAGTTCTCTGCTCTGCACCAAACTGGCCAACACTCTCCATGGGGAACAACAGCAAACATGTAATCGTGTTCTAATCCTGAAAAAAATGTTAAACACTTTCAAATCTGCCCTCGAATCTCTCAGTACTTGCTGCTAATATTAACATGCTTTTTTCAAATGCTTGCAGGAGTCTCACGACTAAACAGTGTATATTGTATGATCTCGATAAATAAGGTGTTTGTCTTCGGGCTTCATAATTTACCTTAACATTTGGATTTGAAGCTAACATTGTTGGTCCTAAACCCATCAGTTCAACACCACTTGTTACATTTTACTACTTAAATAAAGCCGCACCCTGTGGTTTCTGTGATTCCTGTGATGTACAGTTTAACTTATTCACTGCAACTGCATGAGTCTTCATTTTCAATCCCATTGTTATTAAATGTTAGTAACTTGTCAATGAGCCAAGATCTGGGTGGTGTCTCATATTTCTTTAGTTTTGCACTCGAGCTGCAAGGCTAATGCGCCTAACAAGTAATGGGACCCTACCAGTTAACTTTGTGCAGACTGGATTATGTGTAAACTGTATGATTTACTGGTAATAGGCTATGAAAATGGACAAAATTGTGGGAAAGTATTTTTGTTCAAATAATACAGCTGGGGTGGCTATGCATGTGACTTTGTTTGCTATTTTCAAGAAATCCAGTAGATTCGTCATCATGAGAATCATCATTATTACTAAAATGTCTCTTTGGCATGCAAACCAGCACCATTGATTGCAGTAGTGGCACCAGAACTGCCATCGTGTATGGACACTACGAATGTGCATGTGGACCAGTTCCTGATTTTGATACAGCCAACAATGAATAATTACCATAATGTTATAAGCATAGCAGGCCTGAGTGGTCTACTGCAGAATGATGTATCGCAAACGTGTCACAGCTACAGTTAAAATTGGACTTTTAATTGATGATGGATGATTTGGTTGGATGCCAAAAATGGAGTCTTGAATTTGTCCTATTTTTGGAATTGATGCATTTATTCATTTCCGAGTGGAAAGTTAAATTGAGTGGTCATTTTGAGAAGAAACCAATTGTAAAAGTTGGTGGGCAAATACCACTGCCAATGATAATTTGCATGCCTCGGTATACAGTGTGAAGAACAAATTAAAAGGACTGTAAATTCTGTTCAAAAAGATCTTTTCCATTTATCTACCAGTAACTCTTTATGCTTGGTAACTCTTTTTTAGAGACATGTGCAACATTATCACCCTCTTGACAACCTTTGCCAAATGAATGACTGAACCTGTTGAAGGATGCCCTCATTGTTTGTTTGTGTGTTTGCTTTGTTTTTTTGCACCAGTGTGTGGCACAATGCGCTTTTTACGGACGGGCTATTGTCATCGTGATGATCTTGGGGAGTGTCTGTAGGCCCAGATAACCAGGAGCGCTCTTTGAACTCAACTTACTTTGAAACTTTTAAGATATATCAGGTGGATAATCTGGCCCAACAAAAGATTTAAACTGAATGTCTTTTACATAATCACATAATTGATAGCTTGCAAAGCCCTCACACTCGTTCAGTAGGCTGAACATTGACAAGAAAAAATGGAGAACGTCATTTGACAGTAGGCGTAGAGATGGCGAAGAAAGGTAGAGAAAGGCCAAGGTTGAACAGTGTCATCTTTCTAATCCTGTGTTCACAAGGTTGCCCTTCTGGTTCACCCCGACATCCCACCACAAGCCTTATCTCTTTCCTATCTGTCACTCCTTCCCATTCTTTAAGAGAGACTGTAATTCCAGAATTACCAATAGGCTCTAAGGACTTGTTTGTTCGCCGGCTTAGGACGTCACTTCATATTATTGTTGCAACATTATACAGTCGTATCAAACTATTGGTAATTTGATGCTCTGTTGCCATAATTGTACTCTTCAAAAGCTGAACTAAGCTTTTTTGTTTATGTGTTGAATGCTTAGTGCATGACTGTGATCTTGGACTATCAGAGAGAGAGTCTTATTACAGTACCTATGTTTATACCATTTGAGTATGATTAAATCGTTTACTTTTGCTCAGTTTCATTTAACAAAGTATTTCACTTTTTAATCAAACTTCAACTTGAACTGGAAGTGATAATGCATTTTTCTTCCATACTGTGACGTGTTTAAGAGTGAAACATGATACCAAGTTGATGTCTGTGTGTTGCGCTCAGTGAGAGTTGAGAGAAGGGAGCTTCTGCATTTGTCTTATTAAGTTGTAGTCAGGAGCAACGATGGTAATCAAGATTATTATTCAAGTCTGTGTAATTTTGGGGGAACAATTTGAATGTTTGCTACTAAATATTATCTAAATATGTAACCTATCCATATATGTATAATGTTATTAATCTAGATCTTATCATCTGCAAAAGTGTACACCGTTACAAAATTCATACTTAAATGATAAGCCACTGCACTCAGGACATGCTAGGTCCATTAAATACGCTCTCTTAAATACACCACCTTATTTGAACATTTTAATGGATGGTTTTTTTGTAAATGACATATCTGAGTATGAAGAACCTTTTTTAAGTTTAAAGAATCTCCACATCACCATGAGTCAAAGCTAAGAACCATTCAGAAACCTTTATTTTGAGAGTGTATATGAAACGGATGTTTTTCTATTAGAATTTAAAGATTTTCCGTGACTCCTGGGATATTTAGATTAAGGTGGTTAGCTCTTTTTGCTCTCTGTTTGTATGTGCATGGGATCTTTGTGTGGTGAGAAGTATTTGTGCTGTAGGGTGTGAAAGTTTCTCTCTGCTCCCTCTGGTTCACTTGGGGAGGGCTCAGTTGTGCTTCTGCTGTAAGACCTTGAGGTAGTGCTAAAGTCTATGTAGCAGATTTGCTGTTAAAATATGGACGTGCATGAGGTCACATCTGATACAATAATAGCATCTTTGTATGTTTCCTTCCAAAATAACTCTCCATTGAAATATGTCCCTTAAGTAGCCTGGCTTTGGGTGGTGTGGGAAATGGTGCCAGGGGGGAAAGTGGGGAGAAGAGGGTTCAGGGAGTTCAGACTTTTGGGGGTCTCTGCATGCATTGGGGTATTTTTTTCCTTTTCTTTGACACACACACACACACACACACACACACACACAGATAGAGAGAGATATGCAATTCGAGTAGTCTTTCTCTATAAAGAGTTGTCTATGTCTGTTTATATATGTATGTTCATTAAACTCTGTAAATCCTGAGGAACAAATGTCTATAGATCAGGTTTCCTTTTATATATATATATATATATATATATATATATGTGTGTGTGTGTGTGTGTGTGTGTGTGTGTGCGCGCGCACGCATGCATCTTTGCTGGGTTGTCCGCAGGCGGTCGCATGATAACCCTATTGTCCAATCAGAGCTGCTGATTGTTGTTCAGCACTTGCTTCGAGGGGGCCCTGGCTCCAGCCCCAGATTCATCCTAATCAGTCAAAACAGTACCCCCTCTTCTGCTGTAATTGCACCCCAAAACAGTCTCTAATACAACAGCCCCGCACCAAAGAGCCAAAATAAAGATGCACTTGTTTTCAGCTTTACAATGATTTACTTTGCTTACTTTCTAATGCCCGTGTTCAGCAAGTTGATGTGTGTTCAACACATTTTATGACTCATTATACTGCCAGACCTGATTAAAGGATCAGTGTCACATATTACAAAAGGTAAAACGTTTGGTGGCTATAGCGCTAGCCCCCTAGCAGAAGCATCTTAAGCGCTTGTCTTAGATTAATGCAATGCTTAAATTAGGGGCTGGGGGTGGTGGGTGGGGTCAGTGTGTGTGAATACAAAGTGGGGTCTGATGGTAAGGGCTGGATTGTGAATATGTATGTATGTGTGTGTGTGTGTGTGTGTGTGTGTGTGTGTGTGTGTGTGTGTGTGTGTGTGTGCTTGACCATTTTGGGGGTCCTGCGCATAAACAGTGCCAGCCTCTGGTTGCAAGCCAAGCCTGGAGGGGTGACACTGCAGAAAGAGGGGCGACAAAAAAGCCTCAAAAGGATAAAGGACAAGCCCAAAACCTGCAAACTTCTCTATAAACCCATGGGAAAACACACTCTTGCCTAAACACACACATACACACACACACACACACACACACACACACACACACACAGAAACATAATACACACACTCACTTATTTACATGGTATGAAGGAGGTCAGAGTAGAAAGTTTGCTATTGTATCTGTGCATAGGCCTCTAGTAGTAGTAGTAGTTCATTAATGTAAATAAAAAAATATTTCAAAGGCAAGAACTTTTATTAAGCACACTTATAATGGGTTACCTGTAATGTTATAGGTCTGATATCAGCATTTAAAAATGTTTGTGTGTGTGTGTGTGTGTGTGTGTGTGTGTGTGTGTGTGTGTGTGTGTGTGTGAGAGAGAGAGAGAAAGAGAGTGAGAATGCTCTTATTAAAATTAGTTAGCTAGTTCAAAATTGTTGTCAACAATGCTCTGGTCCCCAGTGGTAACCAACTAATGCTATTCATTGTTTCTAAGCTGTGAATAGATAGTTGTGATGTGGCGTCATCTGCTGGTAAAAAATGATATTACAGTGATTTCAGGTTGTAAGTAAGGTTGTAAGTCAGGTTGTCGGCGTGTATTATAATTGTGGATTAAGTTGCATAATTGTCCTGTTTTAAATAATATTTAGACATTTTAAATAATTATATTTGGACGTCTGCATTTCTTCAAGATCTGTTTCAGTAAGGCCAGGCACAGAGGGTCAGCTCACGTCCAATGGGCTTTATCACTCTTGGGTGACCACTCTGGTGCGGTATCGACGGCCTCTGGAGATTTCACCTCAGTCTAGAGGTCTGCTTTGTCCTCGGGTTTCAGGTCAAGTAAAGCATCAGGCTCAGGTCAAGCTTGTGTTTGTATTCTAATAAGTGATTTTCTGTGTAATAGGTTTGTTTGGGTTTGAGTCAGGTCAGCGTTTTTAGCAGTACCACTCAGGTGTCTCAGATGCTGGCTTTAATTCCATGTCCATGTGGACCTGTACCTCAGTAATGCATCACCACAGTGCTTGAGATTTGGACACAAATCTGTGGAGTTCTTACATATATTTATTTTCAGTGGTAAAATGTAAAGAGGTTGCAGATAGGCCTACATTTGCTAATAACATAAGGTTATCACAGTTGAAGATGTCCAGAATAATGAACAGAGCTGTGCATGATGATAAATAAAATGAAAAATCTGTAAAACATCAGGAAGTCATAATACAATTACTATTCAGAATTCTTGGTATTTTAGAAGTGGTAAACAAATCTCAAGGCAGACAGCTTGACGACAAATTAAATAGGTAATTGCAGTATATTATTTATCACTTAATAACTTAATTGTTCCAAGATATAAATGGACATTATGCATAATTGTATATGAAATAAAATTCCAAAAAATGATTCAAAATTTTTGAACGGTAATTCCATCAGGAATTTCCCCAGTATATAAAGACACCTAGATGGGCAAATATTCCAAATATTCCAATGCAGCTAGAGATATTGTTATATTATCCTGAGTTTTCTAATGCAGCATAGGCACTCCAGGAGAACATAACCATGGATGTAAAGGACTGGTGGTCATGTAATTGTTAATTGTCACATGATAGATTTTGTGAAGTATGTACAGTATTCAGTATATAGTACAATGTATGTTATTTCAAACACAGCCTGTGTGTGTGTGTGTGCGCGCATGTGTGTGTGCGTGCATACATAGGTGTATTTGACAGTAGTCCATGTTTCACACACTTCCTAAATGACGGCCTGTCACAGTAGCTCTTTACGGCCAATGGTAAAAGGATGCTGGCGGCTGCCCTCCGGCCTGCCCCTCTTTGCAATGCAAATCGTCACAGCCAGTAAAGGGACAGCAGGAAACTGCTTCTTAGGACATTCACACTTGACGCACATGTTGCTCTTTCACATACATGAACATATCACACACCCAAAGTAATAATACAGCCACAACAACTAACATTACAACTACCTCAGGCCAAAAGGACAAAAGTACAATACAAATTGTTTTATACTTCTCCAATGTTTTTAACCTAATCTCTGTCTGTCCCATCTGTAGCATGCTTACCGTTACAGACAATATCAACGCATAAAAATCCTGTCTGGACGCGTCGCTGGATTGTCATGTATAGCAGAAGCCAATACGCAGGTGTTTTACCAAGTGCAATTAAAAGTTCATGGTAATCAGCCTTATGCTAAAGATGCTACAGACAGAGATTAGGTTGAAAAATTCTGGAAAATGACTTTAATGAACCTTAAACATTAAATGTTACAATGCAGATACTTACTTGAATCCCATTCAGTGCATTTTTTAAATAAAGCTGAAATAATTGTATTGTGCTTAAATTTTTGCTTATGTGCTGAACTGTGGTCAGAAATGCATATGGCTGTCATATCCCTACACTGACACATATGTACCATCTTATAAACATAAGCATCTTTAATTCTGCACGTATTCTGCTCTGTGACTAGTTCCTCAGTAGCCACACATCTGGCAGTTTAACCATGGTTTTGCTCAGGGAGTCCCACTGGCTTTCTGGGAAAGAGGAAGCGTTGCTGTTTTCTTTCTCACTCGGTGTCCAGTGCTTGTTTATCCAGTAATGAGTGCAATCACACGGCTCAGTGGATATGAGAAGCCTCCGAGCCTACCTCACCCACCACCTCCCTCTCTCTCTCTCTCTCTCTCTCTTCCTCTCTCTCTCTTCAGTCCGTAACCCGAGGCACTGTACTGGCTCCACTGTACAGTCTAAATTTGGGGAAACTTTAGATTTGGCCCAGTGCTTAGCGTACAAACCCCAATTTCCTCCCAGAGAGGGTGAGAATGAGAGGAGGATAAAGGTGGGACGAGGGGATGTTTATGCTAAACTGGGGTAAACCAGCACTGGTTTCCATGGTGAATGCCCCAATGACCATCTGAAAAAAGTCACCCCCCTTTCCTTCTCTTTCTGTGCGACCAGGTCAATTTACGATCTTCAACTCATGAGGAGAGAACGATTACAGGTAAATAGTGGAAAAAAGTGTTTCACACAGTTCCTCTCTTTCTCCACAATGGAGAAAGTGATGCTATGATGGACTGAGGCTGAGATGCAGCAGGTGCGGGACTGACAAACACGTTGAGTGCACACTTCAACAAATTTGTGCCTTAGTGTTACTTAATGTCACTGGAGAAATAGAAACGTGTTCAGTGCATGACTCAGTATGATGGCAGAGCGGAGAGGTTGACGGTAAGTGGGTCAGGTAGCGGCTCAGGAGACTTCCAGACAGCACTGAGGCTTTATAGGGTGCGGCGTTATTGGGTTACATTATGGGAAGATATGAGACTAAGCCATGTCAAACTCCAGTCCAAACAGTTTAAAGCTGCCCCTCATTTTAATCGCCAGGTGATTATCAGGCTTTCACGAACACATTCAGGTATGATGAAGCAGAGAAAAGTCTAATCAGCACTGTTCAGCACAGTTATGTAACCTATCAGGTTATTTTAAACACACCTAGCTTATTTTCTTAATCTGTCTATGCTTAGGCTTTGGGGCAAGCATGAATTTATCATTGATCAGAGGCATACTTGGTAATTTTTACCAGGGATGGCAGGGAGACTTGGATGTATGTTCAGAAGATTTATATAATGAACAACCTGAAAAAAAAACAGCAACTGTCCAGTCCTGTCCATGTGCTTGTGGTTACCTTCTAGTTCTGTCCATGTGCTTTTTTTATTCTTCCCTGTCCTGTATTTTTCCCTAGTTGTTTGCTGGTCTTTGTAGTGTATTGTTTGTATTGTGTTGTTTGGTCTTTGTATTATATTGTTCAGTGTCATTCTTCCAGCCTCCGTTGTTTGTTATTCCTGTGTTCATTTTCCTCATGTCTGTCCCTCATTCTCTCCACGTTGGCTCATTGACCCTGGACTGTTTTGAGTCTGATGATGGATTCGCCCTTAATAAATCTCGCTTCTCTTCGCATGTGTCCACCTCATCATCGCTCCCACACGTTACAGCAACCAACATATATATGTAACGTAAAGTAAATATAGAGTTTATCTGTTCTGGAAAATAGCAGCTTGACACTTACATTCAACTGAATTTATCAGCTGAATTCCCAACTATGTGTAAGTCAGAAGTAATACTCTACATTAAATGAGTTATATTGCACATAACAAAGGCTGTAGCAGAACCAAAAGACTTTTATATGCTATAATATTCAGAGTAGGCCTGAGAATAAATACCTAGACCACCTGTGGCCACCTGCCAGTAATAGCCTGACTATTCACATCCACTAGAAAGCTAGCTTTACATAAACCCACCAACACTGCTACACCCTTCACTATAAAGCATGTGCCACAGGAACAACTTTTGACAACTGTGACGGACTTTGATATTTTAGCTTTTGTAGTAAAAGAGCACTGTAAGTACCAAATTGTAGGCTTAGGCTTAATCTGTGTCTGGGAAGCTATCAAGTAAGGCTATAAATAATATATATATATATATAAAAGTAAGGTTATAAAAAAAAAAAAAATTATATATATATAGGCAGCAGATCACTCTCCACGGCTCCACGGCGTCTCCAGACTCTGTCACATCTGTCACATGTGCTCAGTGTGAACCTGCTTTCATCTGTGAAGATCACAGGGCGCCAGTGGTGAATTTGCCAATCCTGGTGTTCTCTGGCAAATGCCAAGCGTCCCGCACAGTGTTGGGCTGTGAGCACAACCCCCATCTGTGGACGTCGGGCCCTCATACCATCCTCATGGAGTTGGTTTCTAACCGTTTGTGCAGACACATGCACATTTGTGGCCTGCTGGAGGTCATTCTGCAGGGCTCTGGCAGCTCCTCCTGTTCCTCCTTGCACAAAGGTGGAGGTGGCGGTCCTGCTGCTGGGTTGTTGCCCTCCTACGGCCTCCTCCACGTCTCCTGGTGTACTGGCCTGTCTCCTGGTAGCGCCTCCAGCCTCTGGACACTACGCTGACAGACACAGCAAACCTTCTTGCCACAGCTCGCATTGATGTGCCATCCTGGATGAGCTGCCCTACCTGAGCCACTTGTGTGGGTTGTAGAGTCCGTCTCCTGCTACCACGAGTGTGAAAGACCACCAACATTCAAAAGTGACCAAAACATCAGGCAGAAAGGTACTGAGAAGTGGTCTGTGGTCCCACCTGCAGAGCCACTCCTTTATTGAGTGTGTCTTGCTAATCACCAATAATTTCCAGCTGTTGTCTGTTCCATTTGCACAACAGCTGTGAAACTGATTGTCAGTGTTGCTTCCTAAGTGGACAGTTTGATTTCACAGAAGTTTGATTTACTTGGAGTTATATTGTGTTGTTTAAGGGTTCCCTTTATTTTTTTGGGCAGTGTATATGGGCCTAAAATAGTAAGGAGCATTAAAACCTTCATAACACTACACTACTATAGAGTCGAATTGCTAAAAATGGTTAACGAATTTGAGACTGACAGTACTGATCTGGAATCAGGCCTTAGAGAAGCAGCAAGCACAAATGCTACGGTTTCTCTCATGACTTGTCTGATTAGAGCACAAGCTTGGGCGGGAGCGTGAATCGCTCTTACACACAGGCTCTTCTCACACAGCCTCAGAAAAACACACATGGTTTTTCTCTCAGTGGCTAAACTAACAGGCTGAGGAAGGCTTCTTGCTGTATCTGCAGACTGAAACAAAAGAACCCTCTTTCTCTCCTTTTCTCTGCCCTCTCACTCTGCTTCTGCTCTCTCCGGACTTCTAATCTGATCAGGTTTCCCTGCACAGCTGCAGTCTTCTACTCGCCCAGCACTCGTTCATTTTACTCTTTCTCTGTTCCTCTTTCTGTGTGTCTCTTTTCTCTCTTTCTCAACACTGAAGGGAAGCGTTGCTGGGAAATCAGAAATACTGCCTTGATGCCCTTCTGTCCAAGATTTTGCTGAGTCATGTTTGAAGCCACAAGATCCTTCATGTTATGCCTCAGATATGTGATCAAATACACCAAATGTTCAATAAATGGATTCAGTAGCAATGAACAGCAGTCAACAGTTCAATCATGCTTGCATGTTTGCTTTAAGGCCCACACTTGTGTTGGGGGCCAAGGTGTGATGTTAGTGGTGGGCCAAGGAGACAAAACATCTAGCAACTTATTAGCCTAATGGTTTCACACGCTGTATTAAAAATAGGTTTCTATCAGTACTCCAGGCAGACTCTCTTGCCATTTAGATTCAGCGACAAAATATTCTTCACACAGCTGGTCTCTAAATTTCCTCTTATCTGTGTACCACCATATAATCATAGAAAGTATTTCAAAAAACCTTTAAAAGTAACATACATGTCCTCTCATTGGCTGAAGGCATGAGGGTTAGGCAAGTTTTAAGCGGGCCAACATAAATGTTCTGGGCCAATTTTTGGTCCTGCTCCAAGTAAGCTGAACACTATTTAGCTCATTGTGTTTAGCTTACTGTATTTTTTTTACGTTCATTTCTTCACGTTTTTCTTTACGTTAATTACGTTAAATGTTCACTGAATTCTTTCCACCTTATGACATCACAAAACGTTTCATTGTAAGATGTTCTGCCAGTGAAACACACTCACTGATGGAATCGCTGAAATCACTGTTATGATTCATGTGGCTTATTCATTTATATGAGCGTGAACATTAGACAAGCAGGACAAAGGGTAAAGCTTAATCCTCTATAAGCCCCTTCGTTATACCTCACTAAAAATTGTTACTCCTGTGGACGTTCATCCTGTGGAAGTAAGGTGTTAAACTGTTGGGGTTCTATGCTCATAATGTCACCTTTGGGACAAAGGCATAGTCCATTTACAAAAACCAGACTCATCTAAATGAATGATGAGTAAAATGACAGAGCAGTACGAGGCAAGGTACGAGGCTTGCTTTAAGATTTGTAAATGTTACTCTTATGAGAGTGGAATGTAAAAATGCATCAAGAAATTGTTAGTTTTAGCATTTTTTCTATAAGCAATAACATAGTGACAAAGTGGAAAAAGGCAGTGCAGTGTGGTGGGTAACACCTCTGCCTTCTGTGTTGTAGACTGGGGTTCAAACCCCACCTGGGTAAGCACCCTGCACTATACCAATAAGAGTCCATGGGCAAGACTCCTAACACCACCTTCTCCTACCTGTGTAAAATCATCAAATTGTAAGTCGCTCTGGAGAAGAGCGTCAGCCAAATGTAGTGTTGATAGACTGCAATATGTGCTAAAAACTCATCAAACCATCGGGAAGAGATTCAGGGGATTGTTTTCTGAACTGGCTTCTGGCTGTTGTCAGAAGAAAACCTTGTATCTCCAAAATGGTAACTTTACAGGAAAAGGAAAAGCCAACTTTACTTTTAGTGTAGGTCAATGGAACCAGTCATTTTGGGCCATTTCCTTTAGTCCATTCTTTATGAAATTTACAGACAATGCAAAGGACAGCAAGCATTTCCAAATTATGTTTAAAAAAATGAAAAACAACAATGGAGATACGAGGTTTTCTTCTGACAACAGCCATATGAAACTCATGTTTATAACTGATGGGTGAAGAATTTTTCAAACCAAAATGGTCCAGCCTGCTATATGGCTATATAATCCCCTGAATCTCTTCCTGATGGTGTGGAAAACGTCTATTGGTGAGTTTTTAGCACATATTGCAGTTTATCAACACTACATTTGGCTGATGCTCTTATCCACAGCGACTTACAATTTGATGAGTTTACACACACACACACACACACACACACACACACACACACACACACACACACACACACACATACATATATATATATATGCCACTTTGACAGTAAAGTTGTGGAAAATTGTGGTCAGCAGAGGTTCTAAGAAGGTTCATCCTCTCTGTGTTGGTGTCATTTGTTTTTCACTTTCAAATAGTGTAAGGAACATTTATTACTGCATTCACACTTTAGCAGTATTCACCATATTTAATTTATATATTATAAAATTAGCTGAATTAATAAGGGGTTGCTTTAGCTCCTGCCATAGTTGAGAAATTGCATAGTGTAATGTGATTACTCCTGAGCAGCTCATCTGAACACAGGTGCTTGGAGGTAGTCTAGACCTATGAGTCACCGCTAATAGTTTTTAAAGCTGGATTTATAATGTTTAAAGCTGAGTTTATATCTGGAGGAGTGTTTCCGGCCGCCCGATCAAGCCTAACCTGTAAAAGTTAATGGCCTGCCTGCAGGAAGCTAAACATAGATGGTGTTTTGATTACATGAAAATTGACATTTCAAAAGAGATTAGGATCAGACCACTAAAACAACAGAGCAGAGAGCCGAGGGGCAGGGGCCAGCTGAAGGCTACCTTTGCAGGGCTGGCACTACACGGAACAGCAATTACACGCACACTCACATGAGGACACATGTCCCTCTTGATTTTTCCACCGTGTATATTCATTTATGTTAGCATACATGTGTGTGTATCCATTTTAGGGTAATCCCTCTTTTCTACACTTCTGTGAAAAACCTTTAATTGAAATAGTACCTTCATATTATTTGGAGATTTTTTTTAACTTTCATGAGGTTGTTCATACTTACACATCTCATATACAGTTCTTTAAAGAACCATCCACTAAAATGTCTTCTAGGGAACCAAAATAAGCCTTTTTTATATAGAGAGTGTCCTCCCTCTCACGTTTGACCCTGTGACCTTGCCTTCATTGAGCTCTCAGGAGTCCTTCTGTAGCAAAAGCAGGTGGGACAGATGACTTCATCTTGCGGAGACAGTCCCATTAATGACAGAAGAACCAGGCTAAGGGATCCAGAGCTTTGGCCATTTTCTTCCCACATTATTCATACATTACTGTGATATTACTGTGCTGTCATTATTAACACAGGTGTATTTTCCCAATGAGCAAATCTTCCAGCACACTGCATGGGCACTCTTTGGGCCAAGAGAGCGACAGGACAAAGTCAAAAATAGGAGAACACAAAACTGAGAACCTTTTGCACATATTTCCACTTGAAATTTACACACATAATGTCTATTGACTTTGTACTTATAAATATGCACAAAAATGTGTATTGAAATAATACTGCCAAAAAAATGTTCTCATGCAAATTACACCTGGTGTCATTATAAAAGACGCTGCCATTGGTTGAGAAGATTTCTTGTGACAAGTAGCAATCACGGCGGCACGGTGGCGCTGTTGCCTCACAGCGAGGAGGGCCTGGGTTCGATTCCCCGGCCGGGTGACCGGGGTCCTCTCTGTATGGAGGTTGCATGTTCTCCCCGTGTCTGCGTGGGTTTCCTCTGGGTTCTCCGGTTTCCTCCCACAGTCCAAAGACATGCAGTCAGGCCAACTGGATGTGCTAAATTGCCCCTGGGTGTGAGTGACTGACTGTGTCTGTCTGTCTGCCCTGCGATGGACTGGCAACCTGTCCAGGGTGTATCCTGCTTTCTGCCGATGACCGCTGGGATAGGCTCCAGCACCCCCCTGTGACCCTGAGGGAGAAGCGGCTTAGAAGATGGACGGATGGATGGAAGTAGCAATCACTGTGAAGGTGAAGTCCTCACCATTATTAAACAGCACTTGAATGGAAAACTACAGAGCTGTAGCGAAGACCTTAAACTGCTCGGTTAAACAAGCTTTACAGAATGTTGACAAAACACTCATTCAACATAACTGAGAAAGTGCAGCACATTGTTCAGATGTAATATGTCTCAACTTGACTATGTTCAAAACAACGTTGACGAATTTACCCGCATAATATTCGACCGATTACGCAACAAAAACTACATACGATCTATTCTAGCACTGCGACCTTTCACACACATGTGTAAATGCATGTCAGTCAAACTTAAGAACACACTAAATATACAAATGTTCCGAAAAATAGAGAATCATATGCATCACAGTCTCTCGTTAAATTGAATGGAATTTTTGTCAATTTGTCAATGTTGTAAAAGCACACACACACACACACACACACACACACACACACACACACACACGGGCTGTGTTTGAAATAACATACATTGTACTATATACTGAATACTGTACATACTTCACAAAATCTAGCATGTGACAATTAACAATTACATGACCACCAGTCCTTTACATCCATGGTTAAGTTCTCCTGGAGTGCCTATGCTGCATTAGAAAACTCAGGATAATATAACAATATCTCTAGCTGCATTGGAATATTTGGAATATTTGGAATATTTGCCCATCTAGGTGTCTTTATATACTGGGGAAATTCCTGATGGTCATATACTGCATACTTATTACTTTTGAACACAATCAGTATGTGAGCAATATGTAATAAGTATCTCAAACAGAGCTAATAACTACAAGTGGAACCCTAATCAGCTATTTAATGGTGCATCTGTTTGCGTGTGTATGTCAGATGTATGACTGTGAGAGGCTTATTGATTTATTAATAATATATTAGTATTTGAACAGAATAGATAATATATAACTGAGTTTTGTGAGTATGAGAGCTAATAGACGTCTACAGTCCTGATGCACAAAGACTGAGTAGCTGTGAAAATCATTAAGTGTAAGTGATAGCGACTTGGCCGGACATGGACGTTTGCATCTAGACGTGACCGTCTCTTAAAAGAGTATCGCCATGGAGATGCCTCTGACAGCACAGCATTTAATATGAAGATATAATAGACAGGCCTCATCTGTACGCGCACACACACACACACACACACACACACATGCGCCCAAATGTCCACTAACTTGAACCTTAAGCACCTTAACAGTCCATATAGAGAATCTTGCCAATAGATAGACTCAGATAAAACACTCACACGAGTTAAGGAAGATTATGTTGAGTCTCGTCGCTATACACACAGATCGTTGCTCACCCTGAGGACCCTGGATAATGGAAAATGACAGAGCTTCATCTCCATAAGCACAGAAACAGGCTTCCTCTCTTTCTCTCTAATTTCTCTTTTTCACTCAATTGCGTTTTGCCGCACACAATCACTTCCTCATGTGTAAACTCATACTCACCTAGTCCTGTGTCTAAAAATAAAGCGTGCACATACGCATGCAACCCATCTGACTTTCTAAAACAGCTGTTGAAGCTGTGGGGTTCTCCTCAGGATGGAAAGGCCCGGGGCAGGAGAGAGAGAGAGAGAGAGAGAGAGAGAGAGAGAGAGCTACTGTGTCACTCTCTCTTCAGAGTTAAATATAGTGGAGATCTAGAGTAAATATAGGCAGGCTGCTGGGGAGCCCCTCATTGATCATCACCACACACACACACACACAAAGAATGAGAGAGTGAAGAGATCAAGGCAAAGATGATCTGAAATAGTGCTTTGTTAAGCAAACACAACTGCGTCCTACAAATATATGATTTAGAAATGGATAGTTATGGTTCTAAAATCTGATTGGCTGAGCAGTGTCCAAAGCCATTCTAACAGCACATATTAATGTAGCACATATTATTTTAATGGGCTGTTTTATTAATGATGTTTGTGTCTATATAATGGCATATGATGTTTATGTACCAAAACCAGTCATAATTCATTTTTATATAACCATTTTCCAACCGCTCCTTATCCATTAGAATTAAACAGGCTGTTTTTGTTACCATGCCTTTAACACCGATATATGTAAATGACCTCTGTTCTGATTGGCTATCTGACAGGGCTGTCTTGTTGTAGGCTGAATAGGATACCGAACATCAATGGTCAGGACCACCACAGGACCACCACAGAGCAGATATTATTTGAGTGGTGGATCATTCTCAGCACTGCGGTGCCACTGAAGTGGTGATGTTGTGTTAGTGTGTGTTGCACTGCTACAAGAAGATTAGACACAGCAGAGCACAGCAGTGTCACTACTAGACCAAGAGGAGTCCCATAATCAAAAATATCCAGCCAACAGGATCCTATGGGCAGCGTCCTGTGACCACTGATGAAGAATTAGAGCATGACAGAGTTACTGTCTCTGACTTTACTTCAACAAGGTGGACCAACAAGGCAGGTGTGTCTAATAGAGTGGATAGTAAGTGGACACAGTGTTTATAAACCTCCAGCAGCACTGCTGTGTGCCTAATGAAATGCCCAGTGCCTTTGTGTAAATACATTTTTGGTACATCCTAATAACAGTGACTTCAAAATGAACTGTTATTGCGGTTTAGTTTCCATGTACTGATTCTATAGTGAATTATGAGCAGTATGGTTTGATAGTGTTTGTTGAGTGAAAAAGTTGCTTGGCAGCCAAAGCTGCCATATCATATCATATAGATGTAGAGAAAAGAGGAGAGTTCTAGGAGAAATACAGGTCAGAGATTTATGGACAGTCATCTGGCCTCATCTCTCTTTCACTGACACACACAAACACACTCACACGCAGTGTGTTCCTTAGTTATTTCTGAGCCTATGTTGCAAGGTGACATTCAGCAAAGGATAGTTTATACATGTGCAATCTGATTCAGCAGAATAAGAGAGATAAAACGCCTACATGCACTGTAGAGACACACAGACACACACACACACACACACACACACACACACACACACACACACGCACACACCGGTTTACTGGGTTGCACGTTTCACATCAGTTTGTAGGTTACTGTGTGTGAAGTGTCAACTCATACTACACCCCAGCCCCCCCCCCCCCACACACACACACACAAAGCTGGTCCAGCTGTTCCCTTGGGTTGCCACTAGTAGTTAATAGCATCAGGGATGAAAGTGTCAGAGAGAGAGGCTTTAGGGCAAGCAACAGTGGAAAACCTGCAGAAATGATGTCAGAGTGACCACGTCCACCAATTGGAGTGGAGATTCCCAGGGAGAGCCTATAAAACAGTGAAAGACAACACCAGGAACAAGCAAAGGGAGGGAAACTCTGAATGTGAGAAATTCCAGGAACTGTCCGTCCTGTCCTGCGTGACCACGAAAGAATTGTGACTAAAGGTAAGAGGGGCTGAAGGACACCGACCTTCTCCAACATCTAAAAAATGCATCTAATACACAGAGAGATGAGCATACAGGTGTTAGGATTATCATACAGGTGTTTGTTTAGAGATGCATTAGGATTGAAGAGAGTAAATGACAATGGCCTTGTGCATTTTCAACATGTCAGCGCATATTAATCAATTCACGTTTACTTAATGGATTTAGAGACGAACAATTGGAAGTATCAAAACAATGTAGAGTATAAAGTCAGTGCTGCATAGCTCTGAATGGAGTGTTGAGGTGTGAAAGTGTGTGCGGTATTCATGTCTGGTATGGCCAGAGTGGGAGAGTGTCTTTTGGAGAATGTGCAGTGAGAGTTTGTGTGAGATGGCTGGCAACATTTTATTTTTGGGAACGGAAAATGCTAAAGTTAGCTCATGTTGCTGCACAATGTGTTTAGCCCTGTCACTAGGACAGTAGTAAAGGCTGCATCGTCCACACTCACTCTCAAACTCGCATCTAAATGCACTCCATTCCCCTTCAAGGTCAAGAGGTGTGTATAATATACATCTACCCTCTCTTTAAAGCTATTTAAGATGAGAGAAGCTGATCCAGCCAGATAAGAGAAGTATTTATTGCAATGACAAAAGCTGTCGGTTCATTTCTAAGCAAGCTCCCCTTTAAAAGACAATTATTAAAAGTCTGGATAAACCGTGTACAACATGAAACTACTTAATTATTTTATTGTACAGAATGTTTTATTGGTAAAGAACTTTTTACAACAGGCAGCTTTGAAGAAAACAGAAGATCATTTATAATTTAGAATCCCAAAATGCCTCAAATAAAATGTTTTGGTCTGGAGAAGTGAGTTGCACTGGAAGATTCAAACATTATTATATCTAATCGTAAACAGTGATTCTTAAATGAAGGTTAAAAAAACTTCTAATCAGAAAGTCTGGACAATATTTTGCATCAGTTTGCCATGGTAAACAATGGTAGTTAAATTAATGAAAATTCACGGGTTAATAAAAAGTATTAAAACCTACAAATGATATTTTATGCTTAGTCAGTGTAGTAATGGCAGAAGTAGGAGGAGAAGCAATAACAGAAGCAGAATATGTATTACTTATGTTATGTGTGTTGTGTTTTTTTGCAGTTGTATAATATACATAATAAAATTTGCTTTCATAATCAAATTATGAGTAGGTGAATACTATGCTGAATTGCATGATGCTGGGCTTGAACAGGGTACAGCATACAGAAATTAAGTGTAATTCCTAACTGTTGCCAAGAGATGGCAGTAAAATCCTGTCGGACAGACTAAGGAAAAAGCACAAATTGGACAAAATTACATGAACAGTTTGGCTAAATTGCTTAACAAGATTAACAGCCCATTGCCGTACGGTCTGAGATAAACGTGACTTGGCTCAGCATCGCCTTGTGTGTGTGTTTTGTGGTTTGTGTTACGAGGGTGGACAGGGACACAAAGGTAGGGGTGCAGCCAGTGGCCCCGCTGCGGCCCACTGTGTGTTTGGGCTGAGTTCATGTGTTTGTGCAGAGGGTGTGTGTTGGGGTGTGTTCACGCACTAGAATCATTCTCACACTCTCATGGCTGCTAGACCGCCCTGCCAAGTGTATTTTCACAGATGGAGTCCGGCTAAAGGTAAACACCACTTTGTATCTCAGTAACTCAACACGATTGTGTGTGTGTGTGTGTGTGTGCGTGTGTGTGTGTGTGTGTGTGTGTGTGTGTGTGTCTGTCTGAGAATACATTACAGGGAAGACACAATACGCACCATGTGAGGAAGTGGTGTCTGTTTATAATTTACAGATTTGTAAGCGTCTTGAAACTAGGGCATCGATGCAGTATATACAGTGTGTACAGCATATACATCAGCTATATTATCACCATATCATCAACAAGTCAACTGCATTTTCTGTACTTCATGACTCTTGAAATACTTCATGAAATTTAGTGAAATGGGTTGTTGGTACATAGTACACTTGAATTTTTAGAAATGTACCATTCACTCCCCAACGTATACAGTCAGTATACGTTAGCTAACCTACAAGGTGCAGCCTGTTTTTAATGAATTATTGATTAGTGATCAAAACATCAGTTATTTAAATATATCCATCTTCACACACATTCAGCCTACAGCAGTTTAGCCCCACCCCTTCATGCTAAAGTCATAAGGAGTGCTTCAGCCTATACTACTGAGATGCAATACAGGTCAGTGAATCAGAACTTAAAAGCATACTAACAAAAATGAAAATGAATTTAAAAATGAATGAAAAAGTAAATTATGACCATTTTTGCTACACCACACAAACGGTATAAGTGTGTATTTGTGTTGTAGATGCTGGGCTGTGGTTGTGTGCTGCTTTCCTGTCTGCTGACAGTGATGTTGTTCAACTGCAGTGTTGAAAGCCTCCACTTGACCCAGGAAAACCCAGAGGTAAGACGAGGTCATACACACACACACACACACACACACACTAAGCTTGATGAAATTAAGTGGAACGAATAGGAGATGATGGCTTGTCATCGCTGCCACTGATGGCTCTGCAAATATAGTAGGAACCCCTCCAGAATAGCAAGACGCTAGTACTACACTCTACAAATGTGCATAGCTACCTGTCTGTATATTTAATCTAGTCAGCTCTGTTCGTCATCCTTCCTGTGTATCAAGTTCTCCCTGTTCTGTCTATCTTCTGTACGGAGAGTTGCTTGTTTATTACCTACACTTAATAGCCATTTTATCAGAACTGCTTACTACAACTGACCAGGTATTATTTGCGTAGTGGACCACTCTCAGTACAGCAGTGACACTGACATGGTGCTGAGTGTGCTGCTGGTACAGGTGTATCAAGCAAAGCAGCATTGCTGGAGTCGTTATGTAGTCAGAATATATATATATATATCTCTTTTCTCTTCATATTGTCCTAGTATGTGGAGTCTGCTCCAATGGATAACCATGGAGGTCAGCATGGTCCAGTTGTGCCAAAGACTTCAAAGTCAGTCAATCCTAAACTGCTCCTTCTGGACCAGTTGCTCAACCTGGAGAATGATGTCATTGAGACCAAGAGAAAGAGAAGCTTCTCTGGCTCTAATGCTCCACTGGACCGCCTGTCTATCAGCACCATGGACCCTAAGAGCAACAAGCAGAGGTACAAACCAAGAGATATCTAACAGAAGGATCAGCAAACTGACTAATGTAATACCTTGTGGAGGTGATTTATCATAGTTTTTTAGCATAAGTTGAAATGACAAGCTCATGAAATCGCAGTGAAAGGAATCTGGGTATAGCGGCTAATTCTTTAGTAGTAATCAGTAATTAGATAATGGAACATTTCTTAATTAATAACATTATCTGGCTGTTTTCATCATAAAATATAATGCACGCTAATGCATCTTGAATAAAGAAATCAATGATCTTGGCTAACCGACCCGTCTATGGTCCACGTACCAGCTTGTTCTTTCGAAGCTGGACAAGCTTTACAGAATTGTCAAAAGGTTGTGAAATGACACTGTATAAAGAACACTGCCCCGCCTTGTCCATCTTGCATGGTTTTACCCCAGAGAGATGATGCTAACTGGTGCCTCTAATGAACTGCACTGATAAAGAGCTAAAATAAGAACAGATCTATTTAGATCTATTTAAGTGAGCTCATCAGGCCGGTCTGTTCACATCAGTCACTAGGGTATTATAGCAGTGCAGGAATAGAACAAGGATGATTTGCAATTATACTATTTTATACTAAAATATTATGCAATTTTACAAATAATCGTATTAAATCAATTTAAAAAGAAACCAATTCAGTCCCCAATTGGATTCAACTTTCAGTCCAACCTGCTTTTCCAAGTTGAGTCCACTGACAAAACCCTATTTATGCAGAGATCTTTAATTCCACCATATGTACGCAAGCAGTCTTAAGTTACATTCATTTTAAAAGGGTACATTTGTTCGACTAAGATTAGGGCATTCAGCTTAGGGCTTATTCCCAAACACCTCTTCCTGGCAAAATTACAAACAGTTTTTATTCACCAGTGCTCAATTACAGGTAGATTTTGTTGGCTGAGGCTCAAATAAAGACTATTTTCATTGGCTGAGGTCCATTCATGCTCTGAACGAACTGTGTGTGTGGGCGTCTGAGGTTCACTGAGGCCAAATGAGTCTTATGGTTATAGAGTATACAGTGCCTTATATTACTATAAAGGAGTTCATCTGCTAGCCTGTTCTATCTACGTAAACCCACATTTTAACTGGCTTGGCTTTGTAACATCAAGACTCAAATTTTATTCTGTCTAACTTGGACCTCCAGTTTATACGAGTTCTGATCATTCAAAGATTGGAAGATGGGTAGAAATCATTTAAGAATTACACTGACAAGTTTGCTATTTTTGTCCTATCAAAATAGCTCAATGTTTATTTTAGTTTTTTAAGTATTTATTTACTTTTACACAGTTTGAATGTTAAAGCTGCCATTCACATTCTATGTGTTGAATAGAATTCACATTATATTCAACACTACTTGAAAAAAAATCTCATGAGATTATGAACATTTTTCCCATGACATTGTCCACGAACTCTGCTACATAATATTGACGTAACCATGCCATAAGCATGTCATGGAAGATGTCACGTGCACTTCTGTGTTGTCGTGGCAGGTTGTTTACAAGTAACCGTTACTGTTAATTGTCCTGACAGATGTCATAATAAAGCAACTAGAATAACCAGAGGACTCTTTAAAGTATGCAAATATTAGCATGTGACATAAGATCTCAAACATTATGGCATCATGGCAATTATTAGTAATGATAATGAAGGAAATGCAATGTAGTACATGCTGTTCACATGAAACCTTCGTTCGGTTCAGTGTATGCAACGTCACAGCTCTGCTCAATCATCACAACCATTTAGAGTTTGTCTCTTTACAAGACTCAGTCTCCGTGCTGTCACTAAAGAAAAATGGTCCTGATAATAGGAAGGCCTGAGGCATTTCAAAGCACTATCTAAACGATCTTGAGCAGGAGATAAGTTCAGGAGAGAGTCCAAGAACAACACCATGAGTACCTCTCCGGGTTTTATCTAATTCCAGTATGTGACTCAGTCAGTCATCAGGAACTGTGGAACAGTTTCAGTGAGGTTTGACATCACTGATAAACACATGAAAGAAAGAGCACAAAACTTGTTTAGAGCAAGTCTTGTGGCCCATGGCAATATTGTTCTATAACATAGTCCCTTAGTATGCACACTTGTGCTGTCCTGGGTAAAGGTTATCTCCACAAACTTAACAGTAGAGTAATTTTATTCATGTGGGACTGCCTGGAATTATCATTTATCAATTATATAGATGTATATTAATAAATAATATTTTATATTCTGTAATATATAACATTAAATAATACATAGCCTAGAAATATTGGTAGTATAAATGTAATATACTCTTAGTCCCACTTAGCACCTTCTTCTCCAGAAGCCACCACATAAAGTCAGTTGAATTTGAGCTAAACATCTTATTTAAACAACAAGAGAAAATGTTTTTAATTTGTTTGTAGGTATTGTTTAAATGTGGTAATGACAGAAAAAAAATTCAGTTCCTCCAGTTCCCTCCGATGGAGGCATTGCACTCCACTGGTCTCAAGAACAGTCCACTGTCAACCTTACCTAAGACGGGGACAAGACAAGAGACAGAATTATGTCGAGATTGAGACAAAGCCAAAGCCATTCATTTAAGATCTGGAGAAAGGACTGCAGTACAATCCTAATATCAACTCACAGCTAAGAGTTTATGCCTGAAAGTCCTTTTAATTTACTGTTTTATTCAGGTTTCTGTGTTCTTACACGACATTAAATCTGACCTTAAAGTGAGTACTCCAGAAAGGTTTCTTTGGAACAATGCCACTTCTGGTTCTCCAAAGAAACGTTTAATGGCTGTTTTTTGAAGAACCATTTTGGTACATGAATGTGAAAAAGCTTTAAGAGTCCTCCACATAATGTAAAGATTCTATATTGTACAGTCCAGCCAAAAACTATTTAGGAACCTTTATTTTTAAGTGTTGGACCACTGAAGCAAAGTCGACTGATCTTTCTACATTTGTCTATCCACAGGAAGGTGGTGGAGTTACCGAGGCGAAGGGTCACCATTCCGATCGATCGGATTGGGGTGGGGCGTCTTCCCAATAACCGGGGTTAGACCACACCTCCATATATAGGTACACACATTGTATAATGTCCTGCGCTTCTAGGCTAGATCTAACACAGGACAGACTTTGTACATTGTCAGTCTTTCATGTCATTTCTGGGATCTATCTTGATGAAGTTGAAGTTACACAATGCTTCCTTAGAAAAAACAAGGTTAACAAATACTGATTCTGTGTTACTGGTCTCCTTTCGTCCACAGGGGGTACTTGGCAAAGGAAGCCACATGAAAAGCACTCAACTGTCACAAATGTTTCATTCATTATGTATAACCTCCACAATCCAAAATCGCAATATTGCTACTGTCACTTCACTATAGCTTCCCAGTCTTTGACCTTTTCCCAAACCCTGCACTCCATCCATCTCTGACATTGACGCCACATGTCCTATTTTAATGCAACACTTCACTAAGCATCCTATGTTGCATAGCCTTCATTAATAGACAGCCAGCTTCTTCTCTAGAACCCTATAATCAGTCCATAATGCAATAAGCTAGTATTTTCAGCATGTTCACTATATGGCACATTCTTACAAAGTTGTTCTAGAAGTTTGGATGTCAAAGGGAGAAATAGCACAACATTATTTACTCATAATGCCTCTGCTTCAGTCCTGCCTGCTACTCATCTTCACACTAGTACACACGTGCACACACACACCCACACAGACACAGTCTATATTGATTTGACTGAAGGCATTATATGTTATGCCTTAACATTAAACCAGATTAAACATGTAAACCGCCTTGTCTGTTTTTTTGCTTTCAGCTGACTTGTACTATTCAGAGGCGCATTTTTTCAAAAAAGGAATATTAAAAAATCCGTTTTATAAACACCATCTTGTTGATGAGCGTACCAGATTTACTAGCTCTACATAGACATTTTAGAAATACAGACAGGTTACAAAAGAAAAGATCTTAGTAAAGTGTTGGACAACCATGACTTCTCGTTTAAGTGCGTGATTAAATGAACTAAAAAAGATATATTTTATCATTTTGTTTCAACGAAAAACTAAATTCACAGGCCAGGTTATGAAAAAAAAGACAACAACTGAGAAGTTTGCTGCGGTATACCAACAAAGTGCATATTAGTATTAACCACCCAGAAGTTTTTAACCGGCACACAAAGTTGTAATTGATTGAAGAATACAAGTGTTATTGATTTTATTTGGAAGAAATTCCTCGCAACGTCCTTTATAGTATAAAGTAGCTGGTTTATGTTTGTGATTCGGTTCAAAGGTGTCATGAGTTAAAAAGAACCAGGAGGCAGAACACACTGTCACAGCTTATTTCTGGTATTATACAGTTGTTCATCACTGGGAACACAGAGTACAAAAAACATATATATTCAAAATATTACATAGAATATAAAGATGTTCAAAAAATAAGAGTGCCATATTTTGACGTGTGGCAAAGTGGCATGCAGGAAATTTATGTGAGAACAGGTTGGGGGGGGGTATAATAGTAATATGGTATATGACTTTTAATTCAGAATTTTATCAATGTTAAACCATCAACCGGACAATAAAGGTTGCCAAATGTTAAACAGTGTTAAACAAGGACAATGCAGTGGTGCTTGCTGTGGTGCAAATGTTAGCGTAGCTAGTAGGCATACAGCTTCACACAACAGTAGACATGGAAGTAAAATGGACAAAAGCTTGGCAGACAAAGTCTCAAATATGAGGGAGTGAAGTCAAACAACTTGTCATATGATGTGTGGAACTGTTATCATGCTAGCTGAGTTAGCACTAGCGCCACAGCCAGGACCGTTCTACTGTCCAACTTGGCAGTTGTTATTACAACCCCAATTCCAGTGAAGTTGGGACGCTGTGTAAAGCATAAACAAAAAACAGAAAACGATGATTTTCCAAATGCTTTTCAACCTATATTCAACTGAATACACTACAAAGACGAGATGTTTAACGTTCAAACTGATAAACTTTATTGTTTTTTGCAAAAATTCACTCATTTTGAATTTGACGCCTGCTAGCAGTTTAACTGCTAGTCCAGGAATTCAATTCTCAATTGTGTCACTTAAGAGCAATTTAGCCAGTTTGCATTCCGTGTATTAAAAGAAAAAGAAAACTATGGGAGCCCCTGTTTTATTTTTGCATCTTCTTCATCTCATGTACTAATAATAGCTTACACTGGAGTAATATTTGGGCACAGTTTGATGGTAAAAAGCATGGATACCTCCCAATCCTAATGGACAATGAATAAGAATGCACAAGAAAGGTAGGATCGAATGGAAATGTCAATCCCTCCAAATGTCAATCATCCCTCCTTCCCTTACCATCAGCGCTCTGAGTCCATCTGTGTGTGCAGCCAGAGGGCGTAGTTTGCCACTCGGGTATACACCCCGTACACCCGCTGACTCCCACACTCCTCTGGGCCACCCCAGGACACAAGCCCCTGCACTACCCATCTCCCACTGTGGGGATCCTCAATTACAAATGCCCCTCCGCTGTCCCCTAAACAGGTGTCACGGCCTCCTTCGTAGAAACCGGCACAGAACATGTTGTCAGTGATGTTATAGTTAACCGAGCGTGATGCATAGCTGGCTTCGCACTCCTCCTGTGGCACAACGGGTAACTTCACATACTGCAACATCTCAGACACAACACCAGGGTCTGAGGTCAGCCCAATGTCTGAAACAGAAGCATTGGCTGTGTTGATCCCCCATCCAGCAACCACACCTAGCATGCTGGGCAGTGGAGTGAGAGCCTGTCCTCTGACCCACGGTGGGGGCAGACACACAGGCCTCACTACCTCGTTCAGTACCACTTCCTGGCTGAGTTTGACCAGAGCGATGTCATTGTCATAGTTACGTGGGTCAAAGTGTGGGTGCAGGACAAGCCTCTCCACTGAATGGTTGAGGGCCAGCTGTTTGTCACGGACATCTGTAAGCCCCACGGTGACACGTACATGTTCATGGGCGACAGGCACGATGGAGGAGTCCCTGCGCTGAGAGCGGAGCACATGAGCAGCTGTGAGAACCCAAGACGGGGACAACAGCGCACCACTTCCAAACCAACGCCCCTCAGGTACACGATAGGCGTCTTCTACAGAGAGGAGCACCTGCCAGGGGAACAAACCAGGAGATGCAGTTCGTCCACCCACGATACGCTTCTGCTGGGATGGGAAGGGTCGAGAGGTTTCGCCACATGCTTAGATAACAAACAAAAAATACATTCATGTGGCACGAAAATAAAACAAACCAGATAAACACACAGCCTTATGATATGTATCTATTAAATATGGATTGATTTATATTACTTGATTAGATAAACTCATGCAATAACCAATAATTAACACCTTATTGTGGCAGACAATTGGTACATTTAATTAATTTTAATCAAATGAAATCATTTTAAAAGGTGTACATGATTTTATTTCAACATTTTGTGGACATTGTCAGTACTTAAAAACACTTCCCAACTGCATGTTTGATTCCAAAGTGTTCTGTTTAAATTTAATGCAGCACAGCATGTGAAATGTTGAACAGAAATCCTTGTATGCATAGTTTTTAAGGTATGTTTGGAATGTGGCACTACTTTCTCTTTTCCAACTAATTAGATGCCTGTAAAAGTGAAATATCAGGACATGTCATGTATCATGAAAACTTTATTTTAAAAAAAGGATCGTGATATTACATTTTTTGTCATATTGCCCAACCCTATGTCATTGACCTCTTATTTTGTGACTGATTTTGTAGTCAGGGCCATGCCAAAATTAGGAACTCCAGGTCTAAGTGAGTTGTCTCTATGGGAAAAATTAAAGGCAGCTGGAGAATCACACCCTGTGATACAGAAAATAGGTTCCAAAGCTGATTCATTCATTTTTCCCTTTGGCAAAACTAACTCCAAACCGGAGTTCCTAGTTTGAGCATTATAGGGTATATAGGTTGCTTTATTGGAGAGGAATTTGAACCAAATCGTCCAATGTACCATTATCTACTACAGTGTGTATTATTTGTCTGATTGGAATTACCATTACTAGCGACCAGACATGCTTCAGTGCATATGCGAGCTAAAAAAACAAAAAGCTAAATTATCAGTTATAATTACAACTCTTTATATAATTGGCACAGATTTTTCATTATAAGTAGTGATAAAGTATAAGGGCATAGGGAGACAGAGCTTGCACATATTCAAATCAATTGTCCCATTCTCATTGCCGACGTTCTTTGATAGATGTCTTCTTCTTCTTCTTTCGGCTGCTCCCT
>NC_051227.1:1079708-1152208 GCF_015220715.1 Pygocentrus nattereri | reverse complement strand
GAAGACAACCCTGTGTTGCAGTCATGTGCACGTTAAGGGTTTTCTAATTCATTTCACTTTTCCAGTTTGAATTCAATGTTTGCGACAATGTTCAAAATCACATAATGCAGGTCCGTGTTGGGAATAGTTAAACGTATCGGCATTTCTGTTCTGGTGTTTCCCATCACTTTAAAAAAGAAGCATCATGCTGCCTTTATTGCTGAATGACCTTTGATGGTTTCTGGGCGCTTGTATTTAGAGCAGAATGCGGGTCAATAATGACTTGGTGGTTTGTGTCATCCGAGTAAGATAAAAGGCAAATGCAGAGTGAAGTACAGATTTTTGGCATGTTCTTCATACATTAAATAAATGTGACAACAGCACATGTGACATCATATTACAGTGGAGAAGAGTAAAACGGCAGTAAATGGAGAAATTGTTCATAGTTGAACATCAGGATCTGCTGGATCCGTCAGGGGCAAGAGCTTTTTGGTATCAAACTAGTACTGCGGTCGGTGGAGCTGTTACCCTACGTAGACGGAGTCTCGTGGGGCCAGATGTGGTCTCGTAATGGGTACATCCAGGGGACAACAATGAGAAATTGAGGGTGGGAACATAGACTTATCAGTGAGGAACTTCTAAACCAATCCAGTGCTGTGTAAAGGAGCCAAAAGTAGGGGGCAGCAATGCTCTCGTCAACATTGTCTGACTGTTAACAAGTCTTTGTCAGCAAATCGATGAAATGTGAAGTAGCATGGCTTAAGCGCCGAATTAAGCATGCAGACAGGTGTTGTGAGCGTGGATGACAAAAAATATACATTTCCTCTAGCAAGGGAAAAACAGTACCGTTAACAATACTGTTCTGCTAGCTTGTGCTATTGATTATACTCCAAAAATGAACACAGCCTAGAGGACTTTGGGCGTGGGTTTTAGAGCGTGCTCTTATAATGAAGCCCTACAAATTCAACAAGATGTCCCCTGTTATGTATTCTTACAAGATCATGTTCGGTCCTGTGAGACTAGCAGAGGCAAAGCATCTGTGGACTTCTGTGAGCTACTCATACGGAGCTTTGTCTAAATACTTTCAGGCAAACTGATACAAACTGGTGGCACATAAATGATAGCTATCTTAAAAAAAAACCCTCCAGATTAAATTACATTATTACTACACACCTAAAAATGATGGTTCCTTAAGTGTTCTTTAATAAAGTATACAGCACCAAAAAGGTTCTTCTGTTGTAAAAAGACCAACATTGTAACAATAGAAGAATGCGTTTTTGTTGCTTATATAGAACCCTTTTCAAAAATGTTCCATATAACTTAAGTGATACTTTTTAAATCCCACAAACAGGGAAATTCCACCTCCCGATTTAACCCATCCGTGAAGTGAAACACCACATACACTAGGGGGCAGTGAGCACACTTGCCCAGAGTGGTGGGCAGCCCTATGCACGGCACCTGGGGAGCAGTTGGGGGTTAGGTGTCTTGCTCAAGGACACTTCAGTCATGGACTGTCGGCGCTGGGGATCAAACCAACAACCTTCCGGTCACAGGGCCAGTTCCCCAACCTCCAGCCCACGACTGCCCAATGGATGTAATACCATCTACTGCGGTTTCTCCATCAGTCTGAATAACGCTTTCACAGTGCAAAGAACACTTCAATCGCAGAAAGGGTTCTTTGAATGTTAATGGTTTTATAGAACCATTTTCCCTAGAACTTTTGAAGAACCATTATTTTTAAGTGTGTACACTTATTCTACTACTCACTGGCAACTTTGATAACTTATAGTGGTAAGTGACATACATGCAGACAAGTGAGTTAATAGTACTTACTTTCACAGATAGGTGCACTGCTGCTCCAAGCTCCATCTGTCTGGCACTGTATCTGAAAGTGCTCAAATTTCTCTCCATCCTAAGAAACAAACATACAGGCGGAAAAAGAAATCGAAAGGTAGAAAAGAATGTGCTTATCTGTCATTGTGTGTATCAGTGCCAGTCTGTATTGTATCGCTGACCTTTTGCAGTGTGTATCCAGGGTCACAGGTCACTGTGATGTGCTCTTTGAAGAAGTATTGAGACTGCAGTGGCTCCAAATGACCATTTGGGGGCACTATAGGTACTGGACACTCACTGCCTGCAAAAACGAGAGGCATTTATGTGCCATGGTTTTAGCAGCAGAACTACAGCTGGTATGCAAATGATACATTCTTGTATATCAGTCTAAGTTACATCTGCCATAGAGATGGGCCTGATGATTTCTGGGAACTAAAAATACATGTCTGTAATTTAGAATAATAGAATTATGCCTGTATTTAAACTGCATGTATTACAGCACTATTTGTTTTTTTTTGGAGTTCTGGATTGAGGGTTAAACAGGGTTAAATACTTGATATGCTGAGCACAAAATTGTCCAATCAGGAATTGTTTTTGTCTGTGGTATCTAGGCAGACACAAGTAATCAATATCTTTTATTAGTTAGGACTTTTAAGAGCATTTAATCAACCTTTAGCATAAGTGAGAAGTGACAAAGGAATCAAATAATCGTGTTTTGATGTCCAACAGGCAGAAAGAATTTTGTGAGAAAAAAAAAAAAACATCACCTCATCCGTTGAGTCCAAGATACTTAACTAGCTGCAAATATGAATGGCATATTTTCTTTTCTGATACTGCTACTGAAACAAAGTTGTCTGATACCAATAATATTTTTTCTTTAAAGGCTAATAAACTTTGAAACAAGCTATTATTATTATTATTATTAATTATGGAACTATGTCACTTAAGATATGCGTGTGTGTCACTTTAGATAGCCATGTTATTTCTGTTGCTATTACTTGTAGCAGTGTAGGTGATTTTCCAGCCCAGGTTCTCTCCTGAGTTGTCACTGTGGAACAAGATGTTTACAATATTACTTTCAGTCTGGATCCTGCCAGGGGAACGATCTCCACAGAACGGACCCAACTCTCTGTCTCCTGCCTGAACCTGCAGGGAACACATGAGGTCACCGTCACCATTATCATTGCCATCATCTTAGTCAGCATCATCACTGTCATTTCCATTTTCTATTTACTCACATAATCAATACAACAATTACAGTCTTAAACATATTTGTAAAGAGTTCATAGTGCATATTTTGCTAACTTTGAAAATGTATGCATGCTTTGTTATGGTTTAGTAAAGTTTGTGTTGTGTATGTTGTTTATTTTTTGGTCTTAGCAAACATCATGAATCATCAAAATAGTCAGTAGATTACTAAAATAACTGATATTGACACCAATATTACTGCCTAAAACATGTGCTGTCATCTGAACTGTCACTTGTATACTGCACCAAGGGAATGCACGCGTTAGTATTTCTGCCTGACTTAAACCAATCCAGCCCGTCACAGGCGAGTCAGGTGTGTTGAAGCAGTGCAGGATTGAGGCGCATTGAACTTGCTGGCCTAAATATGGTGCAGAGGGAGCGAATGATCATGCAGTGTTTTAGGGTGTGTAGTGAAATTTGAGCAGTGAGAGTGAAGCTAAGGCAGGTGCCAGATTTATACTTCTAATTCATGTTTGTCTGAGGGCTTAGTGGTAAGACTGTATGTGTAAGACTGAATGTATGTGTGTGTGTGTGTGTGTGTGTGTGTGCTTCTATGGCCCACTGAGCCCATGTTGTAACACTTCTGAGTAATTGGTGAGATTTTCCTTGAAGCTAATCCTGGCCTCCCTAGATTTATTTGGCAGCCACTGAGCTTTCAAAATGGCAAAACCACTAGCAGCACCTGGCAATTGTGGTGGTAACAGTGTTAACACATTTCCTTCTCCACATATGTGGCCCTCTAACTAAACCGTCGGTTTAGCTGTGACAATCAGGTGTTACATTATTCTTATAGTTAAATAAAATCTAGGTAACTAATATGTAAAAAACATGAAACTCATTCACAACGCTGGCAGTTAGTCTAGTGTAGTGAGTACCACTGCTGTCCACACAGTGGACTAGGGTCAATTGGCTTCCAGAACAGAAAAACTGCAGATGGACACAATAAAAAAGGTTCTAACAGCACTCACATGCAATGTGATACATTACCTTAATGTGGTCATATGGACACATGACCTCTGGGTGGTCCTCTATGTCAAAGCTATCGTCAAATTCCAGATTGACCAGAAAGCCCTTTTCCAGCTCAATCCGGTATAAGCAGTCTGAGCTTTTTGGGTATGGCTTTGGAAAATCGGCGCTGGTAAACTGTCCGGAATGCTCAGTGAACACACTATCACTGCACTCCACTGTAATTTCACACACACACACACACACACACACACACACACACACACACACACACACACACACACACACACACACAAAAGACACACACATTAAATTACAGTCTAAGGTTAAGATCTTGTTGCTGGTATAATAAAACATCATATCTGCCATCATAAATGGTAACTTTATAGGAGAAGGAGAGTCTTAACTTTAATGTACAACATTAAAGTGACAAGATTTTATTTCTAGTTATTTTGGAATGTTTATGTAAAAACTAAAAAATATATGACGAAATTGCAATGAATCATGTTATTTTGTATAATCATAATCAATCTTGCTCAAATTTGAACCTACACAAAGCAATTTGCTTCAGTCTTCTGATGGGACAAAGTGATGTGGACAAAATAGGACCGTTAATCATATATTATCTTTGACAAAACTTTCAAGACTCTAAACACTCTAAATAAAACAATGAATATAAAAGGCAACAAAAGTAACTATTAAAGTGATACAGTATGTCAGTTACTATTTTTTTTAGAATAATACTGAAAAGCTGAACCCTGAGTTGCACAGCTTCCATTTCTCTGAACATTCCTCAGATTTTACTGGCAGCTGAAATGTAAATATTTACCATTCAGCTTTGGGTTACTGTCAGCTAGGCAGGGGCAAAGAGTGGACATTAAACCGATACACAATTAATCACACCACACCCTCTCACCTACCCACCCTTCCACCCCCCCCCCCCCCCCCCCCCCCCACACACACACACAATTACACATATACGTCACTTAGTTATTCACTGTATCTAAAATACAGTATATATGTTAAATGCTAAATGACAAGATACATCTAATATTCTAATATGATACTAAAAATATTGTTTATTGTATTCAGTCAATAGGCTTAGTTTCCCACACTCACACACACACATTTAGAGCCACCGCTTACATTCAAATCACGTAAAAAGAGCAAAGACCTTGAGACGTATTACCACTAACCTACTTTCTATTCACTTCTATGTAAACCTGGTGTTATTCCTCAGTCTGTATTACACAGTAGAACCCTTCTGATCCGGTCTGGCAGTAAGATTTTCCTGAAGCAACTGACTTTGGCCAGGAATTCCAGCCACTAATCTCAGCTTATCAATGTCTCTCTAGCTCACAATCAACAACCCCTTTACTTGAGAGGAAATTCTTTTACTCTTTTACCCTTTTTTAAAAAGAGATTTTCAAAGCTTGATTCAAAACCTTCCTTGTTTGCGTATTTTTATCGTTTTGACCCTAGGTCCACCACAATTTTTGCACTTTGCCTCCTCCAAGACAAAAAGTGTAGGCAGCCAAAGCCTCACTTGGACCACTGCTGCATTATGCACCTTTATGTATAATAGAAGCCAATGAATATGGCCTAATGCTCTGTTATGCTAAGGACCTCAGTGGAAGAAATTACATACAGGACATACAACCACACAATGGGATGTCCAATAAGTTCATACAAATTTGATAGTCAGGTGTCCACATAGTATATATGTTTGCTTCTGAGCGGTAATGGTGTTAGAAGGTAAATGCAGAGTGGCTTAAAAAACAGGGTATGATTATAGTATATACTTATTGTACTATTTCAGTTGGAAATACAGCACAATTCTGAAATTCAAGCAACCAACAAAGCACTGAAATTGTACAGCCTGCGCCGCCTGCTGCCAGCAGAGGGCGATGGCAGCAAGGAGCCGTGAAGTAATCAGGCTAACCCGATTCACCTGAGAGCTCCCCTATTTAAGGCTGCAGCAAACCCAGTGTTTGTCACACCTTTGTAGAGGGGTGACCGGTGCTGTACTTAGTGAAAAGAAAAAGAGCTGGAAAACCAAAAGAGGAAAACTGCCCCAAAACTACTTAAAAGCTCAAATGAAGGCTTGAATAAGAGCCATGCAAAAGTGTTTGCTCCTTGAAGACCAAATTTTTTTTTATTTTTGAAAACTAACTTTTTGAAGTGGTAGCTAGATGATAAATTCACCCCATGATGCTGAAATCTCTGAGTAGAGTAAGTTGTCCAGAATGTAGCCTGTATTACAAAATGTGATTAATGTACAATACCAAAAATAAGCCTCTATCAATTTATGAAATTCATGCCTTTATTCCACCTCAAGTACTTAGCAGTTTTTAGGTAATGCAAGATCTGAAACTTTGACAAAAACGTAAAGCTTTACTCTGCTGGATCCTACATCCTGTCATTAAATACGAGGACATGTGACGTTTTTTTTTGTTTTTGTTTTGTTTTTTTGTTTTTTTTAAGCTAGTTTGGAAACTTTTAGGCTGTTCAGACATCTGCAAGAAATCCACCTGCGATAAATTTTGTGAAACCGAAAGAACAAAGTGGATCTTTAACACTTATTGTGCTTTTCGGAAGAGAAAGATGGGGAGAAAAGGTCAAGCAGGTTTATTTCGTCTTACTCTGCCAATATAAACGTTAGCAAGTGCCTTGAACACCACAACTAAGCAACAACACTACTTCTAAGTTAAACTAGTCACCAAGCTAGTGTGGTGAAGGGTACATATCTATTTTCATTTAGTTTTAAACGGACATCTGTGATAACAACGGAATCGTACATATTCCAGTGAAAATAATGTGAAAAGTGACACATGATGAGCCGAGTTATTCCGTAAAAATCCGTGATTATTCACAGTTGAAAAAAAAGCCTGCATCCTATTGACCACGGCATTTTGACTGGAGTATGCTCTGCCCTCTGAAAGCAGCCTAAGACCTTCATGATGATTTGAAAGAAGATTACAATGCATATTAATTATTACATTTATTACATATTAATTATTACGCTTTAATCTGTACCTTTGCATGTTCTGTTGTCAGAATGGAGTTGGTATCCATAGCGACAGGAGCAGTAGTAGCCACCAATGTGGTTATGGCAGAAGTGGTCACAGGCAAGATCTTCATCGTTTTTGTCCCTACACTCATCAATATCTACAGAAACAGACATGAGAAGACATGAACAACAGACAGAAGAGAATCGCTTCAGTGCAATTCACTCTGGCAATTAAGGACTCTGCAAATGCGGAAACACTGCCGCTCTAATATCGTCCATATCCGAGAAGAATGACGCTTGTTAGTCACTGGTTTTCTCGTTTTGATGTCCCCCTGGTCTAAAATCAAATGATGAACCTCAGCGATCAGAGATGTGGTCAGTCATACAAAATAGATGCTGTCAGGTGCTTAACATAATGAAATGAAACACAGTTACACAGAGAAATGCAGCAATTTTACTTGAGTACACGCAATTAGTCATCACAGAAGTCCAAATATAAAGGGGTGTGTTTGTGTGTTAACAGATTTTACCTACTGCACTGTAATGTGCTTCGAACCCAGAGTACCGCTCCTCATTGGAAAAGTCTGAGCGGAACGCCACACTGAGCACGTTCCCTGGAGACAAGAGAACTTCATCAGCTGGAACCAGTTCCGTGTCTGTGCTCTCTCTGCCACAAAACACTGCCAGCTCCTCTGTCTCCGAGTACACCTGCACACACAGGTAGCGGAGAGTGAGTAGTTCTTGCGTTGAGATTCCGGTCTATGAAATACAAGGTTCTCTTTTTTTTTTTTTTTTTTTTTACGTCTTTCGGTTTTTGGCATAATTTGAAAATACCTGTTGCCCTTTACATTGTATGCATATTTCATGAATTTCTTTTAGTCCATGACCCAAAATGACTTGGGTGGGGGAGAGAGAGAGGGGGGGGGGTGGGTCTGGTTACATTAAAAGTAAGTTATAACTTTGGAGACACGAGGTTTTCTTCTGACAACAGCGATTTAAATGTCTCTGTTGGAAAAAAATGAAGAGATTACTCAGGGTAGTGTGACCAGAGCACTGTCTGCTTAAATAAGGAGCTCAAAAACATCTTCACTCTCTAACTTCCAGAGATAGATGAGCATGAGTTCAAATCCTAACGAAGCCAATGCAGAGTCAGGAATCTGAGAGTATGAAGCGCTCAAGCCCTAATACATCATACACTGTTAGAAATAAAGGTTCTGTGCTGGTACACTTTTCGTTCATCAAGCTATAAACAATGCAAATGTTCCCTCAAAGGTCCACCAGTGGTTTTAAGGTCTAATTTTGAACCTTAAATAAGTTTTTTTTTTTTTTTTTTTTCCAGGTGAAAAGTATGTATTTGTACCTTTTTGCTTAACCGAATGTTTGTTTTAAAACACGACGATAAAACAAGGCTGGGTTTGTGAAGTCAGTACAGCTTAAATATCATTGCAATGGATTATGGTACAATTATGGTCCCTGTCTAAAGGTACTGAGACGTACCCTTGAGGGTCCCACCCAAGTGATGAGGTGTACTGCCCGAGTGATGGTTATTTCTGAGAGTGTACATCATAGGAGGAGTCCTAGCTTATGGGTGAACATTTAAGAGGGGGGCATGATTTAAACAATTTTAGCTTGTAATGTGAGCGTTTTTGATTTAAGTGCTACTTATTGTTGCCCTGACTGTGGGTTTAAGTTGACTTGACTTAAATTTGGTTACAGTATAGAGCGTCAGATCAACAAAGCCTCCAAACACTTCTTACTCCTGAATATAGCTGTATAAACACACACACAAATAGCCATGCACAGAGGAGCACAATCACATGGAAACATTTCTCTTATCTGCCTCCTAGTTTGGGTGTTTACGCTACATGTCAGTGAACGATTGGTCATACGCAGAGAGATCGCGCGCACACCCCACCACAGTGTGTAATTTGAGCAAGTGTGGGTAAGACGGCGACGCATGTTTAAGAGCTTAAGAAAACTACAGCAATGCTAGGCAGGCCTTTTATGCATCACAACAGAAGTGCTACTTAAAATGACGCAAGCAGATGGTTAATCTGCAGAAAAATGTTAACTAGGTGAAGATAAAATTAAATAAACCCAGTGCACCAACCCACGGTCCATGGGACACGTTACAGTAAAATGGAAGATGCTCACAAACTAGTAATAAAATATAAATCTCGATCAAAGATGATTCAAATATTCGAAAGCTAGTTTTGCACGATGGAACACAGTCACCACGTTTAAACATTCATTACAGCTTGAAAGGTGTAAAGAGGTTTAGAGCAGCATCATTTTAAGTTACAGGCATGAAAGCTAAAGCATCACACATTCAAAAGTCCTTTCAAAGTTTGGAAATCAGTTTAAAAGTTGGGAATCAATGTCGCCAGTAAAATGAAACCAGTTGTTTCAGACACATGCACAGAAGGATTCTAACATGCTAGTACAGAAGTGTATCTGTTACATTGATGTCACACTAATTATGGCCATCATAGAAATAAAAATCCCTGTTTTTTTAAATAAAAGCTTTGAATGCAAGACATAAACTCTTTAGTGTCAAAATGTCCAATCACCCGTCCACATGTCTATGGAAGCTGCAAGCTTATAAGTGTACAACCTGTGATTGTTCTAGTTTGAATGAGACGGTCGTGGGCTGGAGGTTAGGGATCTGGCCCTGTGACTGGAAGGTTGCCAGTTTGGTCCCCAGTGCCGACAGTCCATGACTGAGGTGTCCTTGAGCAAGACACCTGACCCCCAACTGCTCCCCAGGTGCTGTGGATAGGGCTGCCCACTGGGCAAGTGTGCTCATGGCACCTGTGTGTGTGTGTGCGTGTGTGTGTGTGTGTGTGTGTGTGTGTGTGTGTGTGTGTGTGTGTGTGTGTTCGTGTGTTCGTGTGTTCGTGTGTTCAATCGGGTGTATGTGGTGTTTCACTTCACGGATGGGTTAAATGTGCAGGTGAAATTTCCCTGTTTGTGGGACCTATAAAGGTCACTTAATCTGAATGAAGTGCCAATTAGAGAAAAGGCCACTTGTTTACATCAATTTCAAAGGCACAATAACAACTTTTTTTACTTCTAAGAGATAAAGTGGGAAAATAAAAATAAATTGAAACATAAAACATTTATTAATGGACCACAAGGAATTACATAAAATAAGAAAAATATAGGTGCCCTTTAACTAAACAATTTGGATAATAAAACAGTTGCACACTTCAAACAATGCGCATGAATGATTCTTGCTAAAAGAAATTGAAACATAACTGTGAAAAATAGTTATACACAGACACACAATACACACAGAGTATATGTATAAGAGGCAGGGACTGAGCTGTGCTCTGTGCCCTTTGTGTCTGGCGGCTGATTTGGATCTATGGCCAGTGTGGGTTGTCGTGGCACCCACTAGAGGTATTTGAATATGAATATGCCCCACGTGGTCCATGGAGCCCCACTGGCTGCTTTGAAATAAATTCTAGTAACATTAATGTTAATAATGGGGTTATTTTTTGGCCATGTGTTGTCATTTGATATCAATACCAACATGAGTCAGGAGTGCAGATCTGAACCTGGTATTACATTGATCCTTATGTAAAAAGCTATGTAATTGATCATGTTCTTACATAAATATAAGAATACTGCAAAATTAAAGTAATAACTCTGACCTATTAAAGGTCAGAGGTCAATGTTGCTGTGGTAAAGGTGTATATACACCAAAAGGTACAAAATGGGAACCAAAGTGAAAAAGAAACCCTGGCAGACTGTGCCATGCTGGCACAAGAATCTACTGCACTGCTGTTTTGCCAACAATAGCAGTGGATGCCAACCTCCCTCTGGCGCTCAGCTGGGCTCCGGAAGCTCGGAAATTGGACTTCCAGGATTTCAATAAGTGTTCCGTTTCTTCGGATAATGGTATTATGATCACATTTGCAACATGGAATTTTAATGCGATGTGTGCACATGCCCTTCAGATTAGGGATGACATTGATACTCCCACTAATTCTGGGCCAAAACACTAACTAATAATTAACATCTTATTGTAGCTGATAATGTGATTTTGTGTTTGCATAAAACAAATCACTGTATAATTCACAAATGAAGTGAACATAAGGCTTTAAAGATGGATAATTAATTAATTTCACACAAGATAAAGCTAAATCAGACCATTTTTCAGGAAATTATGCTTTGCATTGTTTTATATAAATATTTTAGATGATTTAATAAACGTTACGAGTCCAAGCTGTCCTTTTTTGGTGTAGCAGTGGTATTTTACCCTGAATAATCAAACCACTGGCTCTATCTGAGCCATGTAATTTCAATATTTGACCAATAATAATGAATGAATTGCTCCAGTTATCAGCAAATTACAAATCAGTGACATACGGTCCACCCTTACTGAAGGTTAATTAGGGATGGCATTGATATTCTCACTGATTCTGGGCCATACTGGGTCTATGGTGACCTGGATCAAACGGACTACTTACCTTCACATAGTCGTACTCACACAGGTATGATGGCTCAATGTCAAAGTGCATGAAGTACAGGCGAATCTGATACCCATCTGGAACGCTGATATTCCACTGGATCTCTCTCTCCTTTGGGTACGGCTCAGGAAAGTTTGGTGAATGCACAATTCCGTACATGTTATTCAGCAGGACTGTTTGGGCCCCCCCAAGGCTTATGCACAAGTAACAGAGTATAGCAGGTAGCAGAGTGCTGGAGAGAAACAGAGGTAAATGTTTTAACTTTCTACATACATGGGGCCACTATTTTTTTGGCTGTTGGCCCATCTGTGCCCATAATGCACAATTTATCAACCACCTCCTTCTCATGCCAAATGAATGTATACAGATGAAAATATTTTTTTTAAAAAAGGCCCAAAAGTGATTTTTAGATTCTTGATATCGATTGAAAAGTGTGTTGAAATTATTCCAATTTTTAAGTGATAAATAGACAGCTTAATTCCAAAAATACTGGGACAGTATGTGAAATGCAATTTGTAAATTCCCTTTGATCCTATATGTGAACAGAAACATGTTTCACCTTCTCAACTTTATGTTCATTCTGAAATTGATGCCTGCAACATGTTCTGGAAAAGTTGAAATGGGAATTTAAGACTAGAAATGCTGTAAGGGCAATGTTCCTCAAAGAGGGAGTGCAAGGATTTTGGTACTTTTACAGTACATATCCATCATCATCATCGAATAAAATAACCTGTCCATAAAGGGCAAGCACGGCATTAAAAACCTGTTACCACATTGGGTTGGGAATTCATTAACAAACTGTTGTCAATAAACATTGTGGTCTGATGAGTCAGCCTTTCAAGCTGTTAGGAAATAAATGTCATGTTTAATGAGCTGAAAAGGAACAAACCTTACTACTGTTGCCAGCATAAAGTTTAAAAGCCAGGGTATGTCAGGGTATAGGGGTGTATTAGTGCCCATGGCATAGTTAACATACACATCTGTGACGCAAGCATCAATAAGATATAATTTTGGAGTGACATTTTCTGCCTTCCAGATGACATCTTTTCCAGGAATGTCAATGCTTAATTCAACATGCCAACAGCAAGTCTCTTTTCGCATGTTACAAATTTCAGCAAGTGCCCATGTGCCGGTGTCTGTCAGCGATCCATCCACCACTGAATGTTCAGCTCCTCAAAAACTGGCAGCTTCAACCGCCAAAAAAATGGTGCCCTTGACCTGACAGCATGCTCCGCCCCAGAGGCCCACCAGCTGGTTCTAACATTGCATGTTCAGCTCCCCCCCAGCTTCCACCATGGTAAATGATGGCCACACTGCCAGAGAGCCTTGACTCTCTGCATCAGCTCTGTCTCTAGCCACAGCAACCTGTTTCACTTGTCCTGTTTTCAACCCTAGCATTTTCTTCCTAAAGATGAACACAACAGCAGCTAGGGTTAGGAAGGCCAAGCCCCTCCACAACCAGGAGCCACCTACTCCCTCTGATGCTAACTTGGCCACTAGTGGCAGACTAGATTTGAACAATTGTTGATTCCCAGTTTGCAAGTGTGCCACGGTCAGTCTGAAGGACCACATTTGGACATAGCAATGACACCGATAAGCCAGTATCAATCAGGGCAGTGAGCCATATCATTTTTGATGTCCACATTTTGACTTCACTGATATGCCAAATGAATTCTTCCAGCTCAATGGCCGGGTCCTCATTCTGATACCAATGTAGCATTGGCACAGAAGAAGGCATGGTAAACATTACACATATCAGTAAATGCTCTCTTATTTTAAATGGGCACTACAACAGGCTACAAGAAATGCCTAGCAGGAAGGATAACGGGAGAGGACACAACATCCATAGAGTGTAGACACTTCCAACATATGAGATTAGCTCATGGTCCCCATAATATTACAGCGTCCAACAAATTATTTTAAGTAACCTGTGAAGTTGCACAAGACTAGCACAATAGAATTATTCTTTACATTTGTCTGTAATCAATTGGCTTTATAGCTTTGAAAACATTGATTGTAAACTTTTTAACACCTGAAGGCAGCTAGAGCCGTACAGCTTTGATGTAGAGCTCTGGTGTGTAAGAACAAAGCTAAATCTGCCTGCTTCAATGATATTAGCTTAATGCAGTGGAAAATGCATTACTTAAACATGCCATGGCGATTTGGAAGACCGAGTGGCCAGCACAAGTCAGAAGTGGCCTCTCGGAGTTATTTTCTGCAGCTCACATGTCATCGTTACAACATGACACAATCATTTTAATCAATAAAATCCAAAGTTCCCAGTTTCCACTCTGTAAATTTACAGATGGATGTCACTGAACCCTGAAACACCAGTACAAAGAGAATAAGCTAAACCCACACAAACATTTGGAGAAAGCTGGAACAAGGGCAAAAATAAAAGAGAGAAACTTTCTCACCGCATGAGATCCATCTGTAGCCCGACTTCAGCTGCTGAGGAGTGTATAGTGGCATTCACCCTGGTGCTCACTTGCTTTCCAAGCACGTCACATTGCAACTGTTTACAAAAGAAGCGGTCTCCCCCACTGTGTGTGTGTGTGTGTGTGTGTGTGTGTGTGTGTGTGTGAAGGGGGGGAGAGAGAGAGAGAGAGAGAGCCCAAAGTGCAGCATGCCATTTTAAAGGGCTTTTAGGCCTTGTGAAGTGAGATTTACCCTCTTTTACACTGGTTTAAAGACGCTGGCCTCCAGAAAAGAGTTTTGGCCCATTTCAAGGTTTATGGTTAGATGAGGAAGTGAACAAGTCAGTCAGTCATAAAATAGAACACTCTGTTTTCTATAATCACACATTTGCTTCAGCTCCCTGCTGTGGATGGAACAAATTAAAGCTGCACTGTATGATTTCTGAAGTCATTTTGTGTTCATCGGCTTCCTGGTGTGTACTGTAAAAAGGTAATTAAACAGTGGCGTAGTATTTCTTGTTCTGGCCCTGTGCTCAAGCGCATTTGACCTGTATTTAAAGGGGAATTCTACATAGTTCAACAACTCTACATAGCTTTGTTGTTGAGTGTGTAGACAGAGTACCCTTAGGTGAAATGGTGCAATGTAGAGAAATGTACCAACTGTTTTCTTTACAATAGTGGTGATATGGATCAGGGTTTGTGATGTCTACAATGTAAATGCAGCCATTTTATATGCAAAATGACATCTGAATCACGTCATCTGATCTTTTGATGCAGACAAAGGTAACATAGCAATACTTTTCAAATATTTCTAGCAATACTTATCAAATTTTGGCAATGTTTATTAAAAGATGAAAAGCTACTACTTAAGTAAAAGAAAAATCTGGCTTCCAAAAACAAAAAGAAAGAGAGGGGAAAAGAACGGGTGACAGTATGTCACCAAGTTTTTCACAAAGAAAGGTGTCTGTAGTCTGGGAGTGGTGGGAATTAACCTGTTAGCCACAGTGAAGTCCACAGTGAAAAAGGTTACTTTCACTTCCCTACAATTGACCAGTTACTTAATATCTTCATAGATAATTGTTTGTTTTTTTTGTTTTTTTTACATTTCAATCCTCGTCCCGTACCAATCCAATGAACCAGCCCTGTCTTCCCATCCCCGTACCTCTATCCGTGAGCCAGCCCTGTCTTCCCATCCCCGTACCTCTATCCGTGAGCCAGCCCTGTCTTCCCATCCCCGTACCTCTATCCGTGAACCAGCCCTGTCTCCCGATCCCCATACCCCTGTCAGTGAACCAGCCCTGCTTAGTGGCATTTTGATGAAAGCACATCTATGGCCTGGCCTGTGGTGGTTGGGGTAGTGAGACCCAAAGTGATCTCCTTTCAAGAGGCCTAAAATCCCTGGCTGGTGCCCTTGTTTATGTGTATTGACTATTGAAACTTTTAGGTTTACTGATAACAGACATTTGTTACCAGGCCTCGAAAGCATCACTGTTAAAACTGAGAATTCAGGTAAAATCAGCCTCCCAGGGAAGCGCTTTGCCTTACAGTTTGATGGGAAAAATTTGCACGAATCCATTCCGTTTTTGAAAGTTTTATGTATCTTATTGGTCCAGTAAATTTATTTTGATGGCCTGCAAGACAAGATACTTTTGGGTGCCTCTGCAACAGATTCTTTGTGTAAAAGTTCTCTGTTACAAAAAAAACAAGAATATTAGCTCTTAGACAGAATTTCTTTCTTGGATTATTACAATCTTTGATTTGTCAAATACCTCACATTTTAAAATGATGACATGATGACTTGGTCAGAATACATCTACATTTTACATGCTGGTAATAACTGGCATAACTGTCCACATTCAAGAAAATGTATGAAACAAACTGCTATAGTCAAATTAGAGAACATGTGGAGTCTAAAGGTTCTCATGTTTTAATTGTGAACCAGTAAAACCGCTTCAAATAGCAAAAATTAAGAACTTCTTAGTGCTTAATTTATAACCAATTGAGATTTCAGCTCGGTTCAATCATTCTACAACGAACAAAGTTGAATGTAATATTGAAGATTTGGAACTTTCTGGAGCAAACCTTCGTAACTAAACTGTTCAGAGCATAGTTACGGATTTTTACGCTTATGCAGTTTTTCTTGATTTAAAATTTTTTTTTATTAAAGTCCATCATGCCAGGTCCCTGTTGACATGGAGTAACTCTTATGTCAAAGCAGCTGCAACTCTTTTTCCAAGTGTCACGATTGGCCCCTCCCAGTCCTGTCCATATGTTTTTGTTGTTTGGGTTTAGCCATGTGCATTTGTTATGGTCCAGCCCCCTTGTTTCATGACTCCTGCCCTGATGGTCTCCACCTGTGTTTCCACCTGTTCCTCGTTTACCCTGTTATTATTTAAGCCCTTTGTTTGCCCTTTTGTCTTTGTTATCTGCACTGTGGGTTGTATTGTGCTCTCGTGGTGTTTTGTTCAGTGCTCTTTATTGTCATATCTGTCCCACGATCACTACGTGTTGGCTCTATGTCCCTGGACTGTAGACCCTGATTTTGGATTTGCCCTTAATAAACATCGCTTATCTCCACATATGCGGCCGCCTCCCCGCTCCATGTTACACCAAGTCTTTTTTTTTTCAATTTTTTTTAGTTTTTCAGTGAATTTTGTGATGACGGCATACCAAGATCCTCTTCCCTCTAGTAATCTAGTTAAAATAAACATCTGCATTAAATGGCAAGCTACCACTTGATTACTTTAAGGTTTATAATTATTATTAAAATTTCTATTTTAAGCCACTTGTACCCCTGTTAGCTATTTTCTGTAAACCACTTTTTTTTCTTATTGATCTTTACCTCAGTTTTCCTACTTCGTGAGCAGTAGAAAGAGTAACTGGTTGATGCCCTGACAAAAAGGCAGCCTACTAGTGGAGGAATTTGTCCATGTTTAATAAGAATCAAAGTATCAAGTTAATACAACATATTTCATCATTACTGGACATGAGAATTCTGTTTTCCATGATGGTCTGTTTCCCTTTGATAGTCACTGAGAAATTGCCATGGTGTGGTGCTGTTGTGAAATGCAAGCAGAATTTGATGGTTTCTCTTATCAGCGGAGGAGTGGTGGAATGTCTGGTGTCCAGAGAGGAGTGTCTCACACTAAAGCAGCATTTTTTGTGTTTTTCCTGCTCTAACACACCTGTACTAAGATCATGAAGGGCTTGTAAATTAGCTGATAAATCAAAGAGAAACAGTGAAAACATCAATGTTCAGTGCTGGGATGAATAGCACACCAGAATTGGGAACACCATTGGTAAGAATAGTTTTAGACCTTCAAAAGCCCTTTTGTTCAGACAATCTATCATGGCACACAGATGTCTCTCACTCCAGGGCAGGCTGAAAGTGCTATCTGTTCTATCAGCAGAACAGCTTTTTTGGACCATGGGTGGTTTAGTGTGGGTGTGAGTGGACTGATTGACTGGGCGTGATGGATAGTGAGACTGAGGTTATGAGAGAGACAGAGAGAAGACAACTCTCTCAGCCGATGCCTGTTAGTGAAAGTGTGTTAGTATTCATTAGGCCCAGGCCCAAAGCTTGTAGAATCATATTGCATACTTGCAAGTTTTTTTTTGTTGGATATTACTTTCATTTATGACTGCCTCGACCAATGCAGTGTACCTAAAGCCAAAGTAGCTATGGTGAGGGCATTATAACGCCTGTGTGGTTTTGCCGTTGTTCGATTAGTCGTGTGTAAAACCCCGGCCCCCATCAAATTACATCATTTGTTACATTTCTAAGTAAAAATAAGGTAACACATCTTTGATAGTGAATAGATGTAAATATTGTGCAAATTTTATTGCACAGTTTCCATTTATGTTCCAAGTTTAAAATGTTGGAAAAAATAAAATGTAAATATTACTTTTTAACTTTTGGCTGCATGGTATTTTATTTATTTATTTATTTATTTATTTGCTTATTGTCCTTTTATGCAATGAAGTTGAGTATGCTCTAAAAATCTAACATGCTATTGTGGAATGCAATGCAAAGCAGAATGGGAGGAGATGCTCATGGCTGGAGATTTTTGAAAGCATGATGGATGCGGAGTTGAGTGCTCTTATGACGGATACTGTAGAGTTAACAAACATCAAAGCTAAAATTAGTAAGTCTGTGACCAAACAGGCTTGACTGTTGCCTCAAGTCAGTACTAGTTCCTAAACAGTCTATATGATCTCAATTTATGATAGACGTTGTCACTGCATCATAAGTTCCCATTACTATAAAATAGTATAGTATATTAATAGCTTGTGCATTCACATGCCTGAATGCTAAGTCCTTAAAATTAGTACACAATGCATACCTTATGGTGTTGGGTTTCATAATATTATTGACAAAGTTTCTTCAGTAAGTACCATTTATTATGGAATAATGGACCTATGCCCTCTAGAAGAATGTAGTTTAATATTTTGCATGTTTTCCTGCTACTAATCTGTTTTTAAAATACCATCTGAGTATTAGAAACAGCTGCTAGAGAGATAACAAGGGTTATGTTGTGACTAAACTCAGTTGCAAGCTATCAGTGCTTAGATGCCCACTAGAGGGAGATGTTGACATGCCAGAGCAGTGTCTTCCTAAGGAATTTATGGCCTGCAAAGTTTTTTTGCTCCACACTAATACCTGGTACACTTTCACTGTGGAAACGGAAGAATGGGTGCACACTTCAAGAGAAAGCAAAAAACACCCTTCTCCATTGTGTTTCCGCAATTTGAACCAGAGTGGCAATTATGCAATGACATTATGAATGTAATGAATATAAGGCATGCTTCTGTACGCTTAAGTGTGACCGACACCAAAAACGTGGCTAAGGGCATGACAAGTTTACTAGGTAAAGGAAAAAAACAGCACCATAAACTCAAGGAACATGCTACATAAGACAAACATGTCAACAGTTAGCACATTTTCATTACTAAACTACATATTCACAAAATAAATTCTTAGATCTTTACATTTGCTGTAGGAGGAACCAATGATTAGCAAAGCTGGGGAAACATATAGATCTGTACAATTCAGAGATCACCTTCCATTTATTTAATTACCAGTCAAATAATTCTCTTAAACTGTTCATTTTCAGGAGATATTTCCTGAAGAGATTAGATAAAATAATTCACTTGTACATAGAAGGTCAAAGTCAAGAGTTTTTAAAAAATATTAAACATTATAGATAAAATGGAACTCCTAACAACCATGCAAGGCCTGGTAGACCACCAAACCTGTCACCATCAGATAAACAGCATTTAAAGCTTTGATCTTTTAGAAAGAGGAGAAGATCCAGCTCCACTCTTGCTTCAGCTCTGAAAGGGTCCACAGGTGTTTATATGAGTGATGCACAGATTTGAAAAGTTACTTGGTTGAAAAGCTTAGTAAAATGGTTGCAGCATATGCCAAAAGGATCAGTTAACCATGTTTGGGACTACTTGGATTGCAAACAACTTCTAAGACTGAACTCAGGAGGTATGGAAAATTTCTTTAAAACTGAAAGCAAAGTTTCTGGAACAGAATGGAAGCTGTAATAAGCACACTAAGTATGAAAAAAAAAAAACTCTGTACATGCAAGTTGACATTTTAAATTAAATAATAATGTAAGTAAAAAACTATTACAATAAACTGAAAGTTACACTTTCAAATTTCTCTCTCTCTCTCTCTCTCTCTCTCTCTCTCTCTCTCTCACTCTCAAGTTTCTTCTCACACACATTAATTGTTTCTCTCTTCTTGCCTTTCACATTAGGATCTCATAAAACCTCACCTGCAATTAAGTTAATTATTCTCATTAAACCTATCAAGTTTAGATTACATTTAAATGGTTTGGAGGCTGTGTGTGTGTGTGTGTATGAAAAGTGTATTGCTATGAACTGCAGAACTTTGGTAATAACAATAATAATCAGTACCCATTGCTCTTTTCAAATTTAAAGCAAACAGTGTTTGCCTCATTAACTCACTGGTTTAATCAGTACATCCCTGAGACAAATGATTCAGCAATGGGCAAGCGCACACACACACACACACACACACACACACAGAGAGCAGGCCAAAATCTGTTTTACTCTACTAATTATGAGTCATGGACAACTTGAGTGCTATGAATCAAATGTTAGTCACATATTCAATGCTGTCCAACACTATCAGGCCAGCGATCGTTCAGCATGAGCAGCCAGCCTGTCGGTCAATACTCCTCTGAAAGGCGAGGGCATATTCTCACTTACCGCTGCTGTGCTGGCCATGCTGCCAGTAATTGTTTTGCAGGTGTAAGAATGGTGTTGACAATAATTGTTTTGCTGCAATAAAAAGCTGATGTGGCACTTGAATGACATGGATTACTGTAGCGCGAGTGAGTCCATGACTGTAAACAGAATGATTGGCACCGTGTTTTAAAACACACATACACACCAGCAAGCTAGGGGCTGGATATTGCAACTAAGGCATACAGATGATGTTCAGTGTGTAGCAGTGATATGCGGATGTGTGTGTGTGTGTGTGTGTGTGTGTGTGGGAGGCACTTGGGTTAAAAGGCTTTGCTATCTGTTCCGTCCGTGCAGGGGCCGTATTGTCTTGTGAATAGCTGAATTAAAGGACTTTGTCTCCTTTGTGAGGGTAATGGCCTCCTTCACACAGACAGCTCAACAAAGGACACCCATCCCTCCATCCCCTCCCTCATTCTCTCTGACTCCCTCTCTCTGTCATCTTTCATCCCTCACTAAAGCTGGCAATTTTTCACCCTGTAGGAAAACATGACGTAATCGCACACTTTTTAAGCAGATTGCTTAACACTAGCGATGTCATGATTATTTGATTAAGTTTATGTAAAAAGTTTTAGGTTTATATATTTATACACAGCGGAGTCCAAAAGTCTGACACAGGTGCACTCTTTTCTAACTTAATACAAATATTTTCATTACACATTCAATTATCAGCGTATAACAATCCGAATGAAAAGGAGAAACTCATTTAAAATGACATTTCAGAATTTCTTAGTATTGAATATGTTCTTTCAAAGTATTGATAGTGTGCTCACAAGCTAGCAAAGACTCGGGTGTGTCACCAATCTGCTCAAATTTAAGTAATGAACTAGATGTGGTGCAGAATGTTGCATATTTCTTCTGTTTTTTATTTGTCATAAGACTTCATTTTTTTACAAAACTCTAAGATGTCCTGTCTTTCAAGCTTTATTTTAGTCTCAAGCTTTTAGATAAATATAACTGAAAAAAATCTCAGAACTACCAACTTTTTCTTAGCCAGCGTCTCTAAATAATAAGTTATGAAACACTAAAGAAACATTTAGTTGACATAATTAATGTTACAGGAACTAGTCAGGTTTTATTTAATGCAACGTACAATTTTAGCCGTGTTACAGAAGTAGGAGAACGTGATGTTTGGTACTTCCACAGGGAGTCTAATCGGAACAGTATGGTGCTCTTAGCCAGTTGAGCCCCAGTCTGTCATATGGAGTGTTGCCCACCAACCCCTGAACAACACCTAATAAACGTCATGTAAACTTTTGATATTTGTACATTATGGAGATTGCAACTGCTGAACCTCCAACTGCTGAACCTCCATACTGTCATTTTCTGTTTGAAAACGCATGGTGTGGCAATGGTCTCAGACATTGAGATCATTTCTCTCAGGGACTATTCTTCTGTCCAATTCACCTCTCCAGCCCTTCTCCAGAGTCCATTAACTCTGAAGGACATCTAGTAGGACTCTCCATGCCTCTGTCAGAAACGGATCAAAGAATTAACCTGTAAGAAGAGGGGATGAGGAAGGTGTTGAGGCAGAGTATCTGATGATCTTGTTCTGGAGCATTTTGAGATAAAGTCCTGAGAGAAGCAGCGTCCGATCTCTATCTGCATCCTATAATGCTTTTCACCAGTGTTACAGCCAGCAATTCATTGCTATGGCAATCTGGTACAATAATCTTCAGACGGTTCAGGATAAAGTAATTGATTTGGTCCTGCTTCAAATTGCATGTTGATGCAGGTGCAAGGTAATGCAGGGGTCAGATGGTTGGGGGGGTCAGACTAAGCATTAAAAAAACTTGGAAGCTGTAAAATGCTTCATGGCCATATGGATATCTGACGTTGCTGTATATGCACATAAATCATAAATGGTCAGGCATATTTTAAAATATGTGTACATATGTCTATTAAATGCTGGACATATATAAAAGGAGCTTGATATTTCTGAAAGAAGGGTAAACGCATGCATAATATATGGATTATACAAATATGTCTAATTCATGGTGCTACACATCCCAGTACAGTAATAATTCTTACCATATTGTCTATTTGTGTTTAAATATTAAATAATTTAAGTAGCATGGCTGAATTTGCCATTTGATACCAAGACTACATTTGCATCTTTGCGTCATTTTTTAATACCCTTGCTGTGTAGATAAGCAGAGTAACAATGCAGAAGAAAAGCCACCACAAGAAGCTGCTCAAATACTTGTCATGTTAACGTTAGCTGGCTGGAAATTTAGTTAAGCAAATTGATTGATAGTGAATTAGGAGCGTTATTCCAGAAGATCATTCTTTGATTTATTTTCTCGCCCCTGATGTGTCACCAGAAATCAATTGAAATGATAGCATTTGACGTGATCACATGACACAGTGCCCGCATTTTGATTGGCTGATTTGTTGAGATGTTGCAACAATTACAGATGAGTTTCAAACACGTAAAATATAAGAGTCTTTACATTAAGCAACACAAATGAAATTTAAAATTTCAGCTTGTAACTACACTGTGTGCACAATTCTTAGGCAAATGAGTATTTTGACCATATTATCATTTTTAGGCATGTTTTCTAACTCCAAGCTGGATAAACTTGACTGCTTAATGGATTTAAGCATAGCAGGTGATGTGTATCTGTGTAATGAGGGAGGGTGTGGCCTAAGGAGGTCAACACCCCATATCAAGGTGTGCATAATTATTAGGCAGCTTTTTTCTTCAGGCAAAATGGGCCAAAAAAGAGATTGAACTGACTCTGAAAAGTTAAAAATGACAAAGTCTCTCAGAGGGATGCAGCACTCTTGAAACTGCTAAGATATTGGGGCGTGATCACAGAACCATCAAACGTTTTGTTGGAAATAGTCAACAGGGTCGCAAGAAACGTGCTGAGAGAAAAAGACGCAAATTAACTGCCAAGGATTTGAGAAGAATCAAGCGTGAAGCCACCAGGAACCCATTATCTTCCAGTTCTGTCATATTCCAGAACTGCAGCCTAGCTGGAGCATCAAGAAGTACAAGATGTTCAGCACTCAGAGACGTGGCCAAGGTAAGGAAGTCTGAAACCCGACCACCACTGAACAAGACACATGAGCTGAAGTGTCTAGACTGGTCCAAGAAGAATCTGAAGACCGATTTTTCAGAGGTTTTATGGACTGATTAAATGAGGCAGACCAGATGGACGGGCCCGTGGCTGGATCAGTAACGGGACAGAGCTCCACTTCGAGTCAGACACCAGCGAGGTGGAGGTGGGCTACTGGTATGGGCTGGTATTATTAAAGATGAGCTGGTTGGACCTTTTCGGGTGGAAGATGGGCTCAAAATCAACTCCCAAGCCGACTTCCAGTTTTTAGAAGATACTTTCTTTAAGCAGTGGTGCAGGAAGAATCTGCATCTTTCAAAAAGACGATGATTTTCATGCAGGACGATGCTCCATCACATGCATCCAGGTACTCCTCTGCATGGCTCGCCAGTAAAGGCATTAAAGATGAGAAACTTATGACGTGGCCCCCCTTCCTCACCTGACCTGAACCCACCTGAGAACCTGTGGGCAGTTCTTAAACGGGAGATTTACAGTGAAGGAAAACAGGACACCTGTGCACAAAAAGTTGATCGTCAACAGATCAAGAAACTGACCGACTCCATGAATGGTTTAACATTTTGGATTAACCGAGAGCGCTGTAGCTGGTCATTAATAAAAATAATCCTCAAAAATAAGACTTGCCTAATAATCGTGCACACAGTGTATAGTTTGAGAGACGTTAGAAAGACAGGAGCTTTTAGATATTTGTCATTAAAACCATGATTCTACGGTTGTTTTGCGGTTTTAGTGAACACATTCTTTCAAACTGCTGTCGACAAGGTTCTAAAACAGGAATGTCCAAACATTTTGTTTGAAGGAATATACAAATAAAGAAGGAATCTAGGTTTCATATTCAGTATTTATAAAAGCATTTTATTACACTATATTCTGTTGCTGAAATAGTTTAGAAATAAAGTTTCATTTTAAAGAAAGAAATAAAGATTATATATAATAGCAGAAAGTGGGCCAAATCATACATCCTCACAGGGCAACATTGGGCCAAACTTCCCCGGTTCATCTCCCTTGTTCAGTGCAAAACTGCCACGCAAATAAAACGGAGTTGAGTTGAACTGATCCATTAAGCGTGTATAGTACTGTTACAGGCAGTGTTTGCATAAGACACGCTTTTTGAAAAAATGCAGGGATTCCATAGATGGAAAAGACAAAAAAAAGTCTGTTTATGACTTCACACTCTTTATTTATAATGCCTCCCGTATTCTCCCGAAGGGCAAGTTAGGAAATAATTACGCAGAAACTGCATCAACAAATGGGTGAAATGGCATATTCTTCTTTTCGTAATAAGAAAGTGGCTGCAGCTGGGTAGTGGGTCAGTAATGCATTGTAATAATCATTTCAGAGAGGAGATCAGTGCAAATAGAAACTTCATTACTTTACTGCAGAAATCACTTCCTTAATCTCTGGCTATATCAGTTAAACACACACAGAAAATCACTCCCATCGTCAGCCGTTAAACACACACTGGGCTGAAATGAGGCTTTCAGCACTTGCTAATCTCCTCCTGCTCCCTAGAGCAGGAGGAGATTAGCAGGAGGAGACAAGCCATCACCCATGATGCCTTGCCAATCTACTATGATAATGGCTTATGTAAATCATATGTAAATACCGCTAATGGATGTGTTTCATTCGGCGGGTTTTAGAATGGTTTCGGTATAGACGACACGACAATTTAGACATAAAAGGGTAGAGATAGAGGGAGAATCAGAGAAACAGAAAGTGACAATTCACAGTTGTAGTAAAAGCAGGTCTTAGTCAGTTATTCCATGTCAAATAACTGCCCAGTGATTTCTGCATAAGTATATGCTAAACCTGCACCTTTGACATCACTTTATATTTTATGCAGTCATTACATCATTAACAATGCATAATGTCCAAACCTCTCCTATTTAACCAATTTGACGTGGAATGACTCTTATTGCGAGACTTGCACATACACATCGTGGATTTCTCTCTTTCTTTCATGAATATGTTTGTGCCACTGTGCTTTATGTTAACCTACCTACACTCCACCCACGAAATGTGTTCAACCATAGATACTGTTGCTATGTCAGACAAGCTTTACAAACGCTGTATTCAATGTAATGACAAAAGCCTAAAATATTCTATTATGAGTGCATTAAGCCAATTTTACACTTTGCTATTACAGCAGATTTGATGGCTCACTACACGACACACTGACAATAGCTTTGTGAGGCAGGAAAATGACAGCATTCTGTTGGCACTCTCTTTTTTGGCTAAAAGATATGGACACAGTCAATGAAACCCCCCAGCATCATAGTGGCAGTGCTTTGTCAGAAAAACATAAAATGGCTAGAAAGAGAGGTTGCAGCTGTTCCTGGCTGGGGAGAAAGGGCTACATGGAACGCTCACTCTGCAGGTCACTCTACACCGATTAGCCATGACATTAAATCCATGTTCTGGTTTCTACTATATCCTATCCATGTTATCAGCTGCACTTACTATAGGTAAACCTTATAGTTCTACAATTACCACCCAAGTAATACTTGCTCTGCTGTGGTCCTGACCATCGATGAACAGTAGAAAAACAGATTGTAGAACTACAAAAACCTATGTGGTAATTAGGGCTGATAAAATGCACAATGAGTGTAGAAACAAAGGTATTGATGTTATGGCTGATCGGTATATATGAGAGTTGAGGGCTGGGCGGGACTAAAAGAATTCTTAATTCTCAATTATTCTTCATTTTTATTCTTAATTTTTTTATTATATATAATATTCTTAATATCATCTCTTTCTCTCTCGCAAGCACTCACATCACTTAGATTTTGTTATGGGTCATAGCCACAGTCACACCGCAAGATTTAAACCATTATCATATGATTTCATTTTTGTTGTAGTGTCAATAAATTGGTCACAGAGGAGGTTTTTTTTTTGTTAAATTTGAAAGAAGTAGCAGGTTGAAATAGATGTCAGGAGAGAAACACATTAAATACTGTAAGCATGTGTTGCTGTAAGTGACCCTAAAGCCTGAAATAATACTTTATACTAATAATACCACGTCATACCTCTTTAAATAGACGTCACACTCATAGGTTCGAAAAAGATCTGGCTTGAGTTCACATCTCAAATGTAAAATGAACATTGCACTGATTTAAGATTTGGCACAACAGTAACTAATTTGAGTACATCCTTATCTTGTTGAGGTCAGAACCACAACTTGCGTCCACTCCCACACATTTCTAACACAGAGCAGCTCTCATTTTACTGATACTGTTTATTAGTGGACATTGGGCCTCATTCACCAATGTCTTCCTAAGGTTTGTCCTAAATTTGTTCTTGAGAAAGGTCCTAAGATGGTCTACATCAGATTCGTGGTGTGTTTTTAAACCCCAGAAGTGTTCACTCAGTCTCGTAGTATACTAGATTAACTCTAAATAAACTCTGTAGTAGTTATATTAGTAAAGGTAATAAATACAAACAAAGGTTGACCTATTGATTGATAGCATGAACAGGTCAATAATCCATATAATACTAATAATCAAAAAGTATGTTAAAAAAAATGACTGGGAATATAAAATCCAGGACAACACAATAATGAAACTTGAGAATCCTTCCCCAAAAGATCTAATTCTAAGGTAATTTGGTTTCAGTTTTGTTTAGTTTTTAAAATTCAAACTGCCCTTTAGAATTGCTTCCATATGCAGGTTTGACATTTAAGCCAGCTAACTCCTTAAAATCCCAGACTGATTACATGCTAATGCTTATTATTCAGTAACTACAGGCAAGCTCAGCAAACTGGCTGAGCTATTCTTAGGGCATAGAAGTGTGTAATAAAACGGTGGGCCACCAGTGGGGCCTGGAGGCCCCGTTTTTTATATTTATTACTGGTGGAATAGTGGAATATTCCTTTAATAATTCATGTAATACTCCACTAGTAATCTGTATATTCCCCATCTGTGCCATTAATTAAATAAGACAATCATATCAACACATTTTCCTGTAAGAAAACTTTAGACAAAACCTGTTTATAATAGAGGCCAGTGAGCAGTTACTGGATGACATCAATCATTTTTATCATTTATTATTTATAATTTATGTTTATACATTATTCATGAATTCTTCACTTTACTCTCAAAAGTATAAATATCATGATTTGGAATGAAACCTCTTGAATTTCTTATACAGTCATAGAAAACATGGTAGCAACGTGCCCAACATGGACATGAGGATGCTATAACTCCCGTACCGGCAGACTTCATTTGATTAAGTGAGTTAAAGGCGCAGTCACCAAAGGCTGCTTGTAATGTATTGCTTGGTTTGATAACATTAAGCTGAAAAGAATTGCCATAATCTGCAGAATTTTTGTGATGATTAAGTGGTCATTTCACAGGCTCCTCTCTACTCACACACGGATACACAGAACAAGTGAAAGTCACTGGAATTGTTTTTTCACACTGTCTCTCCAGTGTTGCATAAAACCTCATAAAACCTTTACACATTGTGTAATTTCAAACTTCATATTAGATAGTCACATATTTCAAATACACTATATTGCCAAAGTAGTCAAATCATTGAATTCAGGCGTTCCAATCACTTCCATGGCCACAGTTGTATAAAGCCAAGAACCAAGGCCTGCAGACTGCTTCTACAGACATTTATGAAAGAACGGGCAGCTCTCAGGAGCTGAGTGAATTCCAGCAGTGATAGGAAGCCACGTGTGCAACAAGTCCAGTTGTGAAATTTCCTCACTGCTAAATATTCCAGAGTGAGTTTGGTGTGGAGATACTTGACTGGCCTGCACAGAGTGCTGACCTCAACCCGATAGAGCACAATTAGAGCGGAGACTGTGAGCCAGGCCTTCTCCTCCAACATCAGTGTCTGACCTCAGAAATGTGCTACTGGAAGAACGGCCAAAAATTCCCATAAACACACTCCTAAACCTTGTGGAAAGTCTTCCCAGAAGAGTTGAAGCTGTTATAGCTGCAAAGGGTGGGCCGACATCATATTAAACCCTATGGATTAAGAATGGGACGTCACTCAAGTTTAGATGCGATGTGAAGGCAGACGAGCGAATACTTTTGGCTGTGTAGTGTATTTATAGTGTATATAGTGTATGTATAGTGTATATAGTGTATTTATTGTGTGTATATAGTGTATGTATAGTGTATATAGTGTATGTATAGTGTATATAGTGTATTTATTGATGGAATTCAGAAACAGAAGCACATTGACTTTTAATGTATGTGAGTTTTGAGTGAATGAGGTTTTTTTTTAATGTTATTTTCTAAGTATTGGGAAACACACAAATTATTTTCTGCAGTTGTTGAAATGATTTTCCTGCTGCTGTCATGCATTCACTCAAATTTGATGGTGGAGTGAAGGGACACCGACATCTTCAGGAGCCCTCATGTCCTTGTTACTTTCTGGATCTCTCTTTTAGTTAGGGTGTAATAGTTAGGCCTGTCCGAGTCACTACTGTGGTCTGTTACACTGTATACTGTACTCAGTTTCTATTAACAGAACTAGCTGCATGTCTTTCTTTGCTTAGCTGAACAGCTGCCCGTCCTGTGTGGTCTGATACTGTTGCTTTATCTGCCTTGACTGGGTATCCACCGTTCACCCATCTTCTGGACCAGTTTGACCACCATGGAACTTCCTGCTGTACAACACAGCAAATCTTACCTGCATGAACGGACTCTCCTGGTGATACTGCTGCACAAACTCAAACCATTTAATCAAAGCCATTATTTAACCTGCTTTTCCTCCTTCATTTACTTTAATATTTTACACTAATGGTAAAACCTCCTGCTCTGTTCATATTGCTATTGTGTTATTGTTTGCTATCCGATTTTGAGTCTTGGTTCCTCTCAAGGTTTCTTCCTCTTGCTCTTATGTAGCTTCTCCTTGCCACTGACTTGCTCGTAGAGGCTTGCACCCTTTTTTTTCTGTAAGCTGCTTTGAGACAATGCCTGTTGTAAAAAGCACTATGTAAATAAACTTTGACTTTGGACTGACAGTATGATACAAATGCAACAGACAGAGACTGGAGGGAGAAATGCTGCAAGGTTCCTTTAAAATATCAATTTTTTAAATTAAAATCTATTTTACAGTTAGGCCCAGAAATATTGGGATAGTGACACAGTCCTCATGATTTGGTTTCTGCATGCCACCAAATTGGATTTGAAATGAAACAACTGAGATGCAACTGCTGAAGTGTAGACATTCAGGTTTAATTCAAGGAGCTCAACAAAAATATCCTATGAAATGTTTATTTTTCCTCATTTCAGGGGCTCAAGAGTAATTGGACAAATTAACTTTACCATAAATAAAATGTTCATTTTTAATACTTTGTTGAGAATCCTTTGCAGGCAATGACTGCCTGACGTCTGGAACTCATGGACATCACCAAACGCTGGGTTTGATGTGATGCTTTGCCAGGCCTTTACTGCAGCGGTCTTCAGTTGTTGCTTGTTTGTGGGTCTTTCTGCCTTAAGTTTTGTCTGTGGAACGCATGCTCAATCAGGTCGAGATCTGGTGATTGACTTCTTTGCCTTAAACAACTCCTGGGTTGCTTTCGCAGTAAGTTTTGGGTCATTGTCCATCTGCACTGTGAAGCGATGTCCAATCAACCTTGCTGCATTTGGTTGAATCTGAGCAGAAAGTTTATCCCTGTACACTTCAGAATTCATCCGGCTGCTTCTGTCTTCTGTCACATCGTCAATAAACATCGCCTTCCCATGCCATCACACTGCTTCCACCATGTTTTACAGACAATGTGGTGTGCTTTGGATCATGAGCTGTTCCAAGCCTTCTCCATACTTTCTTCTTCCCATCATTCTGGTACAGGTTGATCTTAGTTTCATCTCTCCAAAGAATGCTGCTCCAGAAGTTCCAGGCTTCTTTAGATGTTTTTGACAAAGTCTAATTTGGCCTTTCTATTTCTGAGGCTGATTAATGGTTTGCACCTTGTGGTGAACCCTCTGTATTTGCTCTCATGAACTCTTCTCTTTATGGTAGACTTAGATACTGATGCAGCTGCTTCCTGGAGAGCATTCTTCACTTGGGTGGATGTTGTGAAGGGGCTTTTTCTTCACCATGGAAAGGATTCTGCGATCATCCACTACTGTTGTCTTCCGTGGAGGTTCATGCCTTTTTGAGTTCCAGAACTCACCAGTGCCCTCATTTTTTCCCAGGATGTACCAAACTGTTGATTTGGCCAGTCCTAACACTTCTGCTATCTCTCTGCTGGATTTCTTCTTTTTCTCAGCCTAATGATGGTCTGTTTCACTTCCACTGAGAGCTCCTTTGACCACATGCTGTGGGTTCACAGCAACAGCTTCCAAATTCAAATGCCACACCTGGAATCAACTTCAGACCTTTTACTTGTCTAATTGATGATGGATTAATGAGGGAATAGCCCATGCAGCCCATGAAATAGCTTTTGAGATAATTGTCCAATTACCTTTGGTCCCTTGAAAAAGAGGCAGCTACGTATTAAAGAGCCGTAATTCCTAAACCTTGCTCCAATGGGGATGTGAATACCCTAAAATTAAAGCAGAGAGTCTGCACTTTAAGCCCATGTTGATTATATAACTGTATCTTGAATATGTTTTGGTAAACGGCTAAAATGCCAAAATTTGTGTCACTGTCCAAATATTTCTGGGCTTAACTGTATATGTACATTCAAATTACATATGTTGATTTTGTTTAAGAGATCATGGCTGAATGAAAAATTATAAAATGGTGCCAAAATCCCAGCAGCTGTCATATAGACACACACACACACACACACACACACACACACACACACACACACACACACACACACACACACACACACACATTTAATGAGCCGAAGAGGAAACATGGCTTTAGGGCTAAGCCAGACGGCTGCTACCTACTGCAAGAGGCTTAACATGGACATACTCCCAAGGTCAGTCACTGACAGTGCTGGTAATAATAAAAATGCATGTAATATAAACGTAAGATATTGATTTAAAGTACCTATATACAGTAATTACATATCCCATATGCATTATACATATATAGTAAATACTGTGCAAGAGTTATTTGTTTAAAAGTATTACATTAATAAATAAATACAAAAATAATAACACAAATAAGCAGAATTTGCATTTGTACGTAGATATTACACTTATTGCAAAGCATTATTTTGGAAGATTTGTCTTTAACTTAAGCACCTTTTAAGTACAACATTTCCTAGACAAAGCCACACTTTTTCCTTTACATGACATCTTTTGTATGAAAAACCTTTAATTACTTATTAGAGATCATGAAGGCAAGGTTGTTCTCTTTTTCTCTTGCCAAACAGTGGTTTCTGTGCATTTGAATTCATTGTCCATACTGAAAATATCCATTCAAATTCATATCCCTGTAAATGGAAACTGCCCACAACTACGCTAATTCATCTTTGTGTGAGGACTTTGTACCAGTAATGAAGTCAATGTGCCACACACCCCACCAGACAAAGAAAATGTTTGATGTGTTTAACATCATTTACTCTTTCTTTTATATACGCCAGTTTGATTAAATGTTGATACTTTTATTCAAGTATATTGTTGGATCTCATACTTTAATTGGGCGAGATTTTGACAGAGTATCCAAACGTCCGCTGTACTCATCCAGTTCCATTAAGTTAAGTTGTGTGAAGGTGATGGTTGGATTGAATTGTATTCGTTTTAATGTTGTATAGTGTTTTTACAGGCAAAAACTCAAATGTACAATTTTGCATAGTAATGCAAATATATGTTTAAATGTAACAACATTTTTCTAAACCTAACCTTGACCTTAACCTTAACCCTAACCCAAGTAACCATTCAGTTTAAATATAGAGCTTTTCTAGAAAAGCACTTTAAAAAGTCAGGACCATTCTATAAGTTAGCCCTTATGTTTGCATCCTTCAAAAGAGGCATGAATACTCATAATTATGCAGAAAAGATATTAAGACAGGAAGAGAATACCCACATTAAACTATATTTGTCAGTGAAGGAATCCTGGAACTATTTCTGCTTTTTTTCAGAGTGTCGAAGGAGTCTATGCTGAGTCTTAACAGCATCTCCTCCTCCTTTCTTCTTTTCCTTTCTCCTCTGTTCCCTGTCTGGCACTTCAGAACCAAGTTATTGTCTTCTCAAGCTTCTCAAACCTTTTCCCTAAGAGAGAGCATCACTGCAGCTGGGCTTGTCCTGCAGGGTTCCTGACAACTGAGAATACTTTTTGAATATTTACCCACTGAAGTGAAAAAAAATCTACAGTATATACATCATCTTTAAAAGTAACACCATCAGTGCTTCAAAGTTCCTTCTAAAGCCTGAGTAGACTGATGTGAGGAGCCAGTTTTTAATCTGAGTGTCAATATCGAATGCAATATACTCACCAGCCACTTTATTAGGTACACCTTGCTAGTAAAAGGTTGGTCCCCCTTTTGCCTTCAGAACTGCCTTAATTCTTCGTGGCATACTTTCAACAAGGTGTTGGAAACGTTCCTCAGAGATTTTGGTCCATATTGACATGATAGCATCACACAGTTACTGCAGATTTGTCAGCTGCACATCTATGAAGCGAATCTCCCGTTCCACCACATCCCAAAGGTGCTCTATTGGATTGAGATCTGGTCACTGCTGAGGCCATTGGAGTACAATGAACTCATTGTCATGTTCAAGAAACCAGTTTGAGGTGATATGAGCTTTGTGACAGTTTGATTCTAATGTCGGCGCATATTGATCAATGCACAATCCTGGGTTCATGACTATCATGACCTATGGGGTTCAGGCCTGTGGTACGCATAAGGCCTTAGGGCTTGCGTCATACAGAGGGCTCAGCTTATGCTCGTACGTTCATATGGTTAGTTGTAACTCATAGTGACAATGATATCCAATTAGCAATGTTCTAACACTATCTGTTGTTTAGGCTCCATGTTCCTGGACGTCATAAACGTCCTTGGAGGCCCTTGTCCTCCTAAAGGTCTATTTCATTCGATCCTCTCTCTCTATTGTGTTGACGCATGATCACGTGATGATCATGCCATTTGTGTGTATATAAGCCCTGCTATTCTGATCAATAAATGGGGAAAGTCTTCTGGGTACAGACACGGTCGTTGTCATTTGTGCCCCCCAAAGTTGGCTAGACTCTCGGGAGGAAGGAGGACTTCTGTCTAAGTTCACAGCTTTTGTATTGAGGTCGAACCCTAGAACCTAAAACATCATCAAACAGTTCTAACAGCATTAACCTGGATGGACATGGTCAGCAACAATGCTCAGTTGGTACTAAGGGGCCCAAATTGTGCCCCCACACCATTACACCACCACCAGCAGCCTGAGCCGTTAAGCAGGATGGATCCGTGCTTTCATGTTGTTTACACCAAATTCTGACCCGACCATCTGAATGTTGCAGCTGAAATCGAGACCAGACCAGGCAACATTTTTCCATTTCCAACATTTTTGTTGTGCGTTCAGAGGCGGTGTTCTGCGTTTCTTGGTTGTAACATGTGGTTATTTGAGTTCCTGTTGCCTTTCTATCATCTGGAACCAGTCTGCCCATTCTCCTCTGACCTCTCACATCAACAAGGTGTTTTCGTCCACACAACTGACCGCTCACTGGATATCTCCTCTTTTTCGGACCGTTCTCTGTAAACCCTAGAGATGGTTGAGTGTGAAAATCCCAGCAGATCAGCAGTTTCTGAAATACTCAGACCAGCCCGTCTGGCACCAACAACCACGCCACGTTCAAAGCCCCTTAAATCCCCTTTCTTCCCCGTTCTGATGCTCGGCCTGCACTTCAGCAAGTCGTCTTGACCACCTCTACATGCCTAAATGCAGTGAGTTGCAGCCGTGTGGCCGGTGAGTGTATATTGAGAGCCATTACATTCCATTATGAGCCAATGGCCATGCAATTGTTTCTTGCTGCTTTTTTTATGGGGCTGTTTGGCTGAATCCCATGAGAGCAGCCTACTGCTTCTTCCTGATCCCCGAAAGAGTGACAGAGGAGCGTAAGCGGAGGAGGATGGTTAATGTACCTCAACTGTGTCTGGAACACACATCACATGAATCAGAGAAGTTTACGACACACTTAAATACAGAGAGCAGAGGTGTGGTAGAACAGAGAGAGAGAGAGAGTTTTAAATAGAGAGAGTATTAACCTACAGTAGTTTAATGAAAGTAAGAGTTTTGTGGAAATAAGACCGCAAGAGCAAATTGAGAAAAGATTGGCACAGTTGTAAAATGATGGCTAAATATGCTAATGTCTTTGTTTACTCAAAACAACCACATTAGCATGATCATCACTCAAGGATGAAAATAAGGCGAACGAACATAATCGCAAATCACGACGTGGTTTCTCTGACTGGAAAGGGGAGGAAAAAACAAAACACCAATTACTCCATGGAAATCTGCTCCCAGTTAGACCTCATCATTTTCACACCAGAGAACATCACAGGTCTTTCGAGCTGCCCAGCCACCTGCAGCTAATGGCTAGGCATTTATGGTGTACTGTAAGTTATGTCCTATACAACACAGGAATGTGGCAACTTTGCTTATTTCTTTGCTTATAACCTATTTCTCTCTCCCCCTGCAGCTTTCAACATGTCCAACACGACAAACTGGATTTAATTCTCATTCTCATTCTTTTGAGAGAACCTTTGATCGATGTCTAACATTGGTCATTGCTTGTCTTGGTAAATATCAATACTTTTGTCTATTGATTTGGCTCACTTTGTTATTTTATTCCTCATTCTTTTTAATTATTGCATATATATATGTGTGTGTGTGTGTGTGTGTGTGTGTGTGTGTGTGTGTGTGTGTGTGTGTAACAATACTTATAGTGATCAGCCAAATGCCAAATGTCCCAAACACTTAAAATTGCTCATGTTTACATATTATCTTGGGACATTTGGTCCCTCGTAAAGAATGAAATGCATTGCTGCACATACACTGACACACACACACACACACACACACACACACACACGGATGGTGGGGTGCTTTGTGAAAGAAGAAGGGTGTTAAAAACACTCCCCTTCTCGTCTACTTTACACAGCAAAGGAAATATCATCCCTCCAAAGGCACGAGAATGAATCTTTTCATGCGGCCCAAAAAAAGAGAGAAGTTAGTCATTTAAACACAATGTCACCAGGCGAATATTCAATTAAAGGCGCAGGGTTCTTACAGCTTCCTTTAACGGGACGTTAATGAGTTTTAATAGAAGGAAAGGCAGAAGTGTGCTCCCTATTTGAATCTGCTGAAGGCTCACTAATTACGCTAAAAAGCCTGGCAGCGGATGTTAGCTCCAGCGTGACGTGTGAATTGTAAATGGATCCATAAACAGGTGTGTGTGTGTGTGTGTGTGTGTGTGTGTGTGTGTGTGTGTGTGCGCATGTTCTGAGTAGCTATTGATGGATATGTACGCCCAGACACGTCACCTCTAGACAGGGTTTGAGTGTTAGAAACAAAACAGTAAATTAGAAACATTAGACATAGCTGGATGGTACAAAAGATCGGGAGGAGTTCACACACATGCACACAAAACACACACAGGCATAAGGAAAGAGAGGTCACACAGAATGAAAGTACGTCTTGCTTACGTGTGCCAGTGAGCATAGATTACCTAACTTTTGGCTGCGAACCAAAGTATTCTCACAGGTATCCTTAAAAAGTCTGATTCCCACTCCTACCCAACAATGACCACAACAACCCTACAGCTAAATTAGCCTACGTTACTAAAGAACACAACACTACCAAGGATAAAGGTGGCAGAGAGGGTCAGATAATGTAAAGATTCTATCCCAATCAATTTTTTATATCAATTACCATTTTGATTTCTTAATAATAAATATTAAATAGTTTAATTTATATAGCACCTTTCAAGCCAAGGACACTTGTCCATCAACCAAAAATATCTAGCCAACAACGTCCTGTGATCACTGATGAAGGACAGATGAACCATCCAAAACCTTACATCTACAAAGCGGACCAGTGGTTTCTAACGGAGTGGACAATAACTGGACACAGTGTTAAAACCTCCAGCAGTACTGCTGTGGTTGATTCACTCATACCAGTGTAACACACAGCACCATGTCAGTTTAACTGCGGTGTCGAGAGTGATCCGCCACCCAAATAATACCTGCTCTGTGGTGGTCTTTTACAGGTCTTGATCAATGAAGAAAAGGGTAAATAAGGGACTAACACATTTTTCAGAGAAACAAATGGACTACAAGGTGCACCTGTATGGAAAGTGCAGCTAATAAAATGGACAAGGAGGGTAAGCACAAGGAAATGTACTTAATGAAGTGACTCATTTGTGTATGTATTTATCAGATCATTATATAGTCTTCCAACATTAAGAATAATCATATTAAATCCAGTATTATTTCATTTGTCCACTCTTTAGTGCACTTTGCTGTTGCTTACCAACAAGGTGCAGTCGTGACTTTCCAACAAAAAGTGCTCCCAAAGATGTCACTTACATTATGTTCCCCTTCAAAGAGACACCAACAGCAACTACAGCAACTACTCAAACCCACCTTAGCTGCCTTGCAAATTTCCTTCTCTTGTGCGTTTAAATTAAAGGGAAAGCTAGAAGGAAAATAAATGAAAAAAGAGCAGAAGTTAACAAAGCTGATGTTCAAAAAAATATTCAAAGATACAGGAAAAGTGGAACTGATGACAACCATGCAAGACCACAAAAACTCTCTCTATCAGAGAAACAACACTTCAAGCTTTTGTCTGTGAGTGGTAGGAGAATATCAAGCTCCAATCCTGTTTTGATCCCCACAGGTGTCTCTGTCCATCATTCCACTATGAGAAACAAGCTCAAGCTATGGTTTTGAAAGGATGTGTAGCTGTTAAAAAAAAAAACTTTAACTGAGAAAAGGAATTAGAAAAGAAACTGCGCTGGATCACAGAAACTGGACATCTGAGATGTGCAGTAAGGAGTAAGGTGTGTTATGGACTGATGAGTAAATTTGTAATTGAGATCATTTGGACTGTGCAAAGCTGAAAATGCATCCAACGTCTAAGCCTAAACTTTGAAGGTTTCATTGAAAAACTGAGAGCAAGTGTCATGAAAAAAGATACTGAAATAAAAGCACATTAGACTCATTAAATACTGTAACAGAAGGTTTCATATTATATTTATTTGCTTATATGCCATTTCCTGTTCAATGTATGTCTTATAGATTTTCCTGATGCTGAAACAATGGCTATTTTGACAGGAACTTTAAATATAAATGCAAATGAAAGTGTAGTTTGTAGCTTCTGCACAGTACCATATTTGAAACTTGCATATATTTTACACATTGAACCAGAAATACTGTTGAATTTGACCAGTGCTCACAAAACTATAATCCAGATGAGAAATTTTACTTTCCTACCTCAAAATCTGATTTTGTTAAGTAAATAAGTCACTGTTTCACACAAAGTCTTGTGTTGTTGGATTGTGAAACTGTTGGATTGTGGGTTTGCATAGTAGTCACCCCTGTAGCTTATTTCTGAATGGGGAAACTGGGGGCATTACAATGATCTTTTTTAGCTGAGAGCAAGAAGCAAAGTGTATTTATATAGCACTTTTTACAACAGGTGTTGTCACAAAGCAGCTTTACAGAACAGTCAGCAAACGTGAGCAAGCCAGTGGCAACAGTGGCAAGGAAAAACTCCCTAGAAGAGGAAGAAACCTTGAGAGGAACCAAGACTCAGAAGGGGAACCCATCCCCCTCTGGTCGGCACCGGATAGCAAACATTGTTACTATGAAGTGGCTTTGATTAGTTTATGATTATGCAGCAGCAGCAACAGCGGTGGTCAAGCCGATGGCTGGTGAGCAGTGGCACCTGATCAGGGCAGAAGGGCCAACAGCTTCAGACGCACAGGGTGGACAGCTGTTCAACGGTTCAGAGTAGGAGAGAATCTCACTCAGGTACTGAGTGAGTCCGTTTAGAGCTTTATAGGTCAGTAATACAATTATATAGTCAATACGAAATTTAACTGATAACCAATGTAGCATTGATAAAACTGGGCTAATATGGTCAAACTTTCTGGTTCTTGTGAGACTCTGGCTGCAGCGTTCTGGACCAGCTGAAGCTTGTTGAGGCTTTTGCTGGGACGTCCAGACAGCAGGGCATTACAGTAATCTAGCCTTGAAGTAATAAAAGCATGGACTAGTTTTTCTGCGTCCTGTAGAGATCATGCATTTCTTAATTTAGCGATATTGCGGAGATGCAGGAAGGCTGTTCTAGTGATATTAGTTATATGTGCGTCAAAGGACAGATCAGGGTCTATAACAACACCAAGATTTTAACAGATGAGCTTGATGCAACTGAGAAATTGTTAACACTTAAACTTAAGTTAGACAGTTTGTTTCTAGCTGATTTTGGACCAAGAAGGAGGACCTCTGTTTTATCTGACTTAAGTAAGAGAAGGTTACTCGACATCCAGTCTTTTATGTCTTCATGTCCTCAGTCTTGCCAAGTTTGATTTTATCATCCAGTTCGCTTGATATGTATAACTGAGCATCATCGGCATAGCAGTGGAGATTTATGCTGTGTTTACTGATGATTGTGCCCAATGGTAACATATATATTGTGAATAATATAGGTCCTAAAACAGAGCCTTGTGGAACACCATACTTTACTTTTGCAAGGACAGATGATTCACCCTTTACATTAACAAACTGATGGCAATCAGTGAGGTAGGACCTGAACCAGGAAAGAGCTGTTCCTCTTATCCCTGGAAGGTTTTCCAGTCTATTTAGTAAGATAGCGTGGTCTATTGTGTCAAATGCTGCACTAAGGTCAAGAAGAACTAGCAGAGACACATTTCCTTTGTCAGAACATGTTGAATAATAAAAGATCATTTACAACTTTTACTAGTGCTGTTTCTGTGCTGTGATGTGGCCTAAAACCAGACTGAAATTTTTCAAATAGATGATTCCTATGCAAATTAGAGGTTAACTGTTTTGCAACTGCTTTTTCCAATATCTTAGATATAAAGCGAAGATTCGAGATAGGTCTATAATTTGATAAATCGCAGGGATCGAGGTTCGCTTTCTTAATCAGCGGTCTAATTATTGCAAGTTTAAAAGTTTTTGGGATGTATCCAAGGCTAAGAGAGGAGTTTATCATTGACAGAATAGGCTTGGTTACCTCTGGTAAAATTTCCTTGAGTAAACCTATAGGAATCACATCTAAAATACAGGCAGATGATTTTGCAGAAGAGACCATTTTAACTAGTTCATTTTCTTGAAGTAAGGTAAACGATTCCAGCCTCTCTGCAGTGATTATAATATTCTCAAGATCAAGACTGGCATTAGAAGACAGCAGGTTTGTGGAGTTTAACTGTGCGTTCTGAATTTTCTGCCTAATATTTTAGATTTTATCACTAAAGAAATTCATAAAATCATTGCTGCTATAGGCTGATGGCATCTGGGGTTCAGTGACTGTTTCGTTCTGTTATTTAAAAAATTGTGCTAAATAGTAGTCTAGGATTGTTCTTATTGTTTTCTATGAGAGAGGAGAGAGAGGCTGAGCGAGCTGCAGTATAAGCTCTTCTATAGTCTATAAGGCTCTCCTTCCAGGCGGACTGGGACACTTCTAATTTAGTCGGATGCCATTTTCGCTCTAGTTGTCTGGCAGTCTGTTTTCTCTGGTGCTCGGGTATGATCGTTATACCAAGGGGCGAGTTTTTTCTGCCGTACTATTTTATTTTTTAATGGAGCCACATTATCTAGAGTAGAGTACCCTCTAAGAACTTGGTCATAATATCTAACTTGGCAGGGTTGATGGGCAGCTGACAGAAGCTGATGGCTGCGGATGGTTTCTGATAAAGCTGCCAGCTGTGGAGGAAGTTATAGTCCTCTTAATATGATAACATGGTGACGAATGCACATTACCTCTAAAACGAATTTCGTATGAGATTAAGTAATGGTCTGAGACTGCTGTGCTCTGGGGGAGAATGGCTAAGTTAACTATGTCTACACCAAAGGTCAGTATTAAGTCTAGAGCGTGGTTGTGGTAATGTCAGCCCTTTTAAATTTGGGTGAAACCTATGGAGTCTATGATAGATATAAATGCCTTACTTAGTGCGCCGTGAGGACTGTCAAAGTGGATATTAAAATCTCCGACAGTTATTATTTTACTTGAAAACGTTATTAAGCTTAATAGAAACTCAGAGAATTCCTGTAAGAACTGAGAATAAGGCCCGGGCGGCCTGTAAATTGTAATTAATAAAATTTTTTATTTGCTCCTTGATCAAGTATATTTAGTAAAAGAACTTCAAAAGAAGAAAACTTATAGCCTATTTTCTGGCTCACGCCTAAAGTTTTAGTATGAATGGTTGCTATACCTCCACCCCGGCCACTTAAAAGAGGGTTATGCGCATAGCTGTAACCTGCGGGAGTGGCTTCATTTAGACTAAGGTAATCATCGGGTCTAATCCACGTTTCTGTGAGGCACAGAGCATCGAAATTGTGATCGGTAATAATTTAATTTACAATGATGGCTTTAGATGTAAGGGATCTTATGTTAAGCAGTCCTAGTTTTAGACCAAAGGTGCAGTCATTGCAAAAGACCATTTCTTGTGTGACCCCTTCCTGTTTTTAAGTACTCTTAAGCTACATGTGTAATAGTATCCAGACACAGTAAATTTTGTTACAATCCCCTTGCAAAAATGTTGGGAGTGTAAATAAACAGAATGCAATGAGATGCAATTCATTCGATATTTAATTGAAAATAGTACCCATTTTGAATTTGATTAAAAAAAGTTGGGACACAGGCATGTTTACCATTATGTTGCATCACCTCTTCATTTAACTGTACTCTGTGAGCATTCGGGAACTGAAGAGACCAACTCATGTCATTTTGAAAGTGAAATGTATTCTCATTTGTGATTGATACAGGATTTCAGCTGCTAAATAATTTGGGGTCACATTTGCTGTATTTTTTGTTTCATAATGTTAGTTGTTTCCAAAGGGTGGCGAGCAGGCCAGTTTAGCGCTCAGGTTCTTACTATGGAGCCTGTTCTGGCCTTTATTGATAGTGTTTTTATTGTGTTGCTATTACCATTTGCCACTAGGTGGCACAATTACTTAGTACTCCTTGCCACTAGGTGATGCAATTTCCTGCTTCTTCTATGGTAGCAGAGCACATTGTGAGCACGGCACTGCACAGCTCACTGTTCATTTGAACCATTTGTGTGTTGTAGTTTTACTGAGTTCCAAGCGCACTCTTTCATTGAATGGTGACAACAAATAAATCCATTCAAAGCTCAAGAGTGTTTGGACAATCTGCCTAGCTGAAGAAGCGGGGTTTTCAAGTGAGGGCAGAATAGTAAAAAGACATTCATCTGTGATTGCAACCTTCGATGAATGAGATGTCTTCCTGAACACGTGCAAAATGTCTGCTGAGGAAAGAAAAGACTTGGAGGTGAGGTCCACTTGCTCACGTTCCTCAATGAAATCATCTAAAGGTTCTCATAGGTCAACGGCAAGCCTAGCTGCTATAGAGGCTCGAACAAAAGCAAAAGCTGCAAGAGCAAGGGCTGCATATGCTCAAAAGGAAATAGAAGTTAAAGTGAAGCAAGCTCAGCTTAAATTTGAAGAAACACGCCTTGAGGCTACTTTGGAAGCACTAAAAGAGGAAAAGGAAGCTGAAGCTGCATTAGCAGAGGCAACCGTCTTTGAAGCAGCAGCAGATGTAGCCATTTCAGAACGGCTCTCTAGGAGTGGTATCACTCAACGCAGTCCACCATTTGATTCACTGGAAAGAATAAAGAATTATGTTCATGATCAGATGTCTGGGGTTAAAAATCAAGCAGCACCAAACAGTGATGGTTCACTGTATGATGAAGGTGAGCTACTACTTCAGACTGACGATGTCCAATCAGGTCACTCATTTCTAGCAGACGGGCTGTTAGTTCATATTCCACAGGAGACCAATCCTCATTCAGGTGGTCTCCTGAAAGCTGAAGAGGAAAGTGACCTAGAGCAAAAGCCATGGAAACAGCCTTGTTTAACAAGTTGGAACGCTTCCCAAAAATCTCCAGTAAAGATCCTCAACGTCTGCAGAAGGGAAACTGCAAGAATGGAAGCTGTGGAGAGACTCACTTGCTGAACTTGAACAGGTCAGAATTCCTCGTCAGTGTACTTCCATCTCACTTAGTCAGGCTCACAAAACAGAGAAGCACATCTTTTGTGATGCATCAACAGGGGCCATTGCAGCTGTGGCCTATCTCCAAACCTTTGACTCAAGTGGGAAGGCAGACGTTGGCTTCATATTTGGCAAGACAAAGCTCGCACCTCGTCCCGAGATCACTGTTCCTCGGCTGGAACTTTGTGCTGCAGTTTTAGCAGTGGAAACAGCAGACACAATACAAAGTGAAATAGATGTGGAGTTTGACTCTGTAACATTCTACTCAGACAGCAGAATAGTCTTAGATTACATTCACAATGAGTCAAGGCGATTCTATGTCTATGTACACAACCAAGTACAGCAAATAAGGAAATCCACCAGCCCAGAACAGTGGAGGTACATCTCAACAGTCCAAAACCCAGCTGACCTAGCTACAAGGTCAGTCCCAGCTGGCAGTCTGGCTTGCAGTCTATGGTTCTACTGGTCCACGATTTCTCCTTAGATCAGAAGGACTAGAGACCGCAATCAAGACATTTGACCTAATTGATCCAGGGACAGACACAGAGATCCACCCTGAAGTTGCTTGCCACTCTACGCATGTTCTCAGCAAGCATTTGAGCCCAGAGCGCTTTGAGAGATTCTCAACTTGGAGATCACTTCTACGAGCAGTTGCAAGGCTTGTACACATTGTCCGCTCCTTCAAGCATGGAGCTAGATGTAAAGGATGGCACATTTGTGATGAACCCTGCTTGAGAGAAGAGTAAGACCAAGCTAAGAGAGTTATAATCCAAAGTGTGCAGAACAAGGCCTTTGAAAAAGAGCTGCAATGTATTTGAGTAGGCACACCTGTTCCCAAGCAGAGCCCACTTTCTAGGTTCAAGTTCAAGTTCAAAGTGTTTATTGTCATATGTACAGAGGAAACAGGTTTCCTTATATACAATGAAAAGCTTACTTTGCTCCTCGCTAAGAATGCCAGATATAACATTAAGAATATAAAGAGTATATATACAACCATATATATTAATCAAGAAATAGTGCAATGTATAAATTACAGTGGTATGGATAAATAGTGCTGTGCCTTGCCGGGAACATGATTATCTGCAGCAGAAATGAGTAGTAAAGTGCGATAGTGCAATTATAAAGGTTATGCCCAGACATAGATGATCATGGCATGCTTAGAATCGGAGGACGTCTTTCACGAGCCAATCTAAAGAAGGATGAAATCCACCCTCTCATCATTCCTGCTCAGAGTCATATCACAAATTCAACTTATTCGTTGTTACCATGAGCTTGTGCACCATCAAGGTCGCCATTTTACTGAAGGCGCTCTGAGAGCTGCTTGGATCATTGGTGGATAATGACGTGTCAGCAGTATACTCCATCAGTGTGTTACCTGCAGGAAGCTACGGGGTAAGATGGTAACTCAGAAAATGGCAGACCTTCCTGTGGAGCGCTTGAGCACTGATACATTGTTCAAAAAAATAAAGGGAACACTCAAATAACACATCCTAGATCTGAATGAATGAAATATTCTCATTGAATTCTTTGTTCTATGCAAATTTGAATGTGCTGACAACAAAATCACACAAAAATCAAATTTATTAACCAATGGAGGCCTGGATTTGGAGTCACATGCAAAATTAAATTGGAAAAACACACGACAGGCTGATCCAACTTTGATGTGATGTCCTTAAAACAAGTCAAAATGAGGCTCAGTATTGTGTGTGGCCACCACATGCCTGTATGACCTCCCTACAACGCCTGGGCAGCTCCTGATGAGGTGGCGGATGGTCTCCTGAGGGATCTCCTCCCAGACCTGGACTAAAGCATCCGCCAACTCCTGGACAGTCTGTGGTGCAACGTGGCGTTAGTGGATGGAGCGAGACATGATGTCCCAGATGTGCTCAATCGGATTCAGGTCTGGGAAACTGGTGGGCCAGTCCATAGCTTCAATGCCTTCATCTTGCAGGAACTGCTGACACACTCCAGCCACATGAGGTCTAGCATTGTCCTGCATTAGGAGGAACCCAGGGCCAACCGCACCAGCATATGGTCTCACAAGGGGTCTGAGGATCTCATCTCGGTACCTAATGGCAGTCAGGCTACCTCTGGCGAGCACATGGAGGGCTGTGCGGCCCTCCAAAGAAATGCCACCCCACACCATTACTGACCCACTACCAAACCGGTCATGCTGAAGGATGTTGCAGGCAGCAAATCGCTCTCCACGGCGTCTCCAGACTCTGTCACGTCTGTCACATGTGCTCAGTGTGAACCTGCTTTCATCTGTGAAGATCACAGGGCGCCAGTGGTGAATTTGCCAATCCTGGTGTTCTCTGGCAAATGCCAAGCATCCTGCACGGTGTTGGGCTGTGAGCACAACCCCCATCTGTGGACGTCGGGCCCTCATACCGTCCTCATGGAGTCGGTTTCTAACCGTTTGTGCAGACACATGCTCATTTGTGGCCTGCTGGAGGTCATTCTGCAGGGCTCTGGCAGTGCTCCTCCTGTTCCTCCTTGCACAAAGGCGGAGGTAGCGGTCCTGCTGCTGGGTTGTTGCCCTCCTACGGCCTCCTCCACGTCTCCTGGTGTACTGGCCTGTCTCCTGGTAGGGCCTCCAGCCTCTGGACACTACACTGACAGACACAGCAAACCTTGCCACAGCTCGCATTGATGTGCCATCCTGGATGAGCTGCACTACCTGAGCCACTTGTGTGGGTTGTAGAGTCCGTCTCCTGCTACCACGAGTGTGAAAGCACCACCAACATTCAAAAGTGACCACAACATCAGCCAGAAAGAACCACCTGTTGTCTGTTCCATTTGCACAACAGCAGTGAAATTGATTGTCAATCAGTGTTGCTTCCTAAGTGGACAGTTTGATTTCACAGACGTTTCACAGAAGAATCACAGAAGTGATTTCCTTGGAGTTATATTGTGTTAAGTGTTCCCTTTATTTTTTTGAGCAGTGTATTTACGTGCATGAGCACTCGAGCCATACACATTGAAGTAATCAAGTCACTGAGTCATTCATAAATGCCTTGCAATGATTCTTCTCTATCAAGGGATCTGCAAAGCAGCTAAGGTCAGACTGTGGGATGAATTTCATGGGTGCTTGCAAAGAACTGAAAATTGAAATTGTATCCAGCAACAAAGAAGTCCAGCAATATCAATCTGACAATGCATGTACTTGGAACTTCAACCCTCCTCATAGTTCTCACATGGGGGCAGTTGGGAACGTCTGATAGGCATCAGTAGACGTATTCTTGATTCAGTGTTTCTCAAGATGGAACCTTCAAGATTTACTCATGAGGTTCTCACTACTTTCATGGCTGAAGTTTCAGCAATTGTGAATTCAAGGCCATTGGTCCCTGTGTCAACAGATCCTGATTCTCCTCTTATCCTGTCACCAGCAACACTCCTTACCCAGAAAATTGGGACACATCCTCCTCCTCAGGGTGAGTTTGATGATAAGGATCTATATGCAAGTCAGTGGCGGCAAGTCCAAGCTTTAGCCAACACTTTCTGGCATCGCTGGAGGAGAGATTATCTGCCAACCCTACAATGCAGAAGGAAGTGGAAAGATAGCAGCCAAAACCTCCAGAAGGGAGATGTAGTGATGCTGAAGGATGGTCAGGTCCATAGAAATGAATGGATGAATGGCCTGTAGGCATAATTACCAACACATTTGGTACACATTTCCTGGGGAAGATGGGAAAGTACGCAAGGTTGAAATGAAAATAGCAAGAGGAGGCTTATGTAGAGCCCTCCTTCGGCCCATTGCAGAGACTGTCCTGTTACTTCCTTCAGATGCTTAAATGTGGACTTTGTGTGTTTATAGATTAATACATAGGTGGTATCCTCACAGACACCAGGCGGGGAGTGTTCTGGACTTTATTGATAGTGTTTTTATTGTGTTGCTATTACCCTTTGCCACTAGGCGGCACAATTACTTAGTACTCCTTGCCACTAGGTGATGCAATTTCCTGCTTCTTTTATGGTAGCAGAGCACATTGTGAGCACGGCATTGCACAGCTTACTGTTCTGATAAACATCTCCTTCCATCCTGCATGCAATCATTTATCCAAGCATTGTCTGTAAGTAGATGCAATATTATCATGCTAAAGTTTGATATTGGCAATTTATTTGATGTTGAAAATGTGAGTGATTGTATTTTATTAAGCCTCCCAGCTGTTAAACATAGCGAGCAAGGCAACAGAGTTGTGCAGGATGTATTTGCAATCGTGTATGTTCATTTGAACCATTTGTGTGTTGTAGTTTTACTGAGTTCCAAGCGCACTCTTCCAAAATCTGTACATATCATTCAGCATTAATAGTGCCTTTACAGATGTGCAAGTCACTCATGCCTAATGCACTAATGCACCCCCTCATCATCATGGATGCTGGCTTTTAGACTCCGTACTTATAGCAAGCAGGATGGTCCCTCTCCTCTTTAGCCGGGAAAATGCGATGTCCATGATTTTCAAAATGAATTTTAAATTTTGATTAGTGAGTGATTGAGTTTTCCAATTTGCCTACTGCATAAATGAGGTCTGGCATTTTAGAGTTTTAACTTTTGTGGATGCAGCGATAAACTGTTCACAGATGATGGTTTCATGCAGTGTCCATGCAGTGATTACTACCACAGAATTGTGGCTGTTTTTAATGCAGGGTCATGGCCAGCCAGTGTGGGATTTTGGCTTTGTCTCTTGCATCCAGGGAGTTCTCTCTATTCTCAGGATTGTTTGAAGAAATGATGAAATCCTCAAGTTCTTGCTATTGTCAATTGACAAAATTATTCTTGAATTTGCTCACACAGCCTTTTACAGAGTGGTGAACCCCTCCCTATCTGTAATTCTGAAAGACAGCCTCTCTGGGATGCTGGATTTATAAGTTTGAACGTTAAGTTTGAACATTAAGTGATACTTTTTTGATCCCACAACCGGGGAAATTCCACCTCCGCATTTAACAGTTAAAATTAAGGCAGTGATGTCCACAGCAAGGACAACATGGTTTCTCTATAGCCTATTTTGTAACGACTCAATTTAAATCATCACTGTATTAATATTTATGCTTTGTGATTCTGTTCAAACAGAGTAAAGTCAGCACATACAGATTTCAGTACCACACCTGTTGAAGGGAAATTTGCAAGATCTTAGGTCTTGTTCCTTCGAATGAACCATGCGTGTAAATAAACCGAATACTTGTTCATTGACCACACAAGTATTTAGTTCACTTAAACCAATCTATACTGTGAGCTGAACTCAGTGAAACCGCTCAGTACTGCAGAAATAGAACATCGATCACTAATAATCACGTCGCCCATAGACACAAGGTGCTCTCCCATAAAATGTGTGCTTATTGTAAAGCTCCTAGAAGAAGACAAGACACACACAGATTCACAGATTGAGTCTTTCAGAATGTGGAGAGCGTAGAGGGACAGCAGGAAGCAGATAAACGACGTTTTAAAGGAGCTACAGAAGACAATGGGGCAGAGGGTGAAGTCAGAGTACAGCCAGAAGAGCGAGAGAAAGCACAAAGTAAGGTGGGAGGGGGTACAGTAAAAAGGGCATGTGCCAAAAGTGAAGGAAAAAAGTGGCAGTGTACAGTGACCTGTCTCCTCTTTCCACATTTCAAAATTTCAGGAATCTCTCTAAATGTCAGAATTAACGATCAATTTAAAATGGCTCTACGCAATAAACAGAACGTGTTCTTTAAGACAAAAACTAAAATTCAGATGTAAGGGAGTAACACGTTGTTCTAATGATGTTCTAATGATGACTGGGTAATGTGTTTTTTTTTTCTTACACCGAAATCACTCAGGTTTGTGCCATGATTGTGTTTTCCCAACAATGTAAAATAAAGTCTTTAATACATTATTAGCAACTAGAGTGTGTTCTTACTTTTTCTTGTCGTGTTTCCCCTTTATTATTAATACTATTTTTGGACCAATGGTTCCAAATACCACCCATGGGGAATCCCACACAATGAGCATTTGTCTTTTTCTCTCATCTAGCATACCTGCTTCAACTCTGTATCTAATTAATATCTAATATACTCTATAACTCTGTTCTATCTAATTAATATCTAAATAATATCTAAATCTAATTACTTAGCCATTCGTGTGCTAGGGCAGGCATGTTCCAGTACTGCAAACACAAAAGAGCCAGAATCCAACCCCCAGGACTGACTTTGGGAACCACTGTTCCAGATTCTTTTAGTTTTATGTCTTTATTTTTAATGTAGACTATGACCAAGCCCTCTAAAAGATCTAACATTACATTACATTACATTACATTTAGCAGACGCTTTTATCCAAAGCGACTTACAAATAATGAAGTACATAGAACAAACATAGTCAGGCCTTAAAGGAGGCCAAAGGGTAATAGCGGGGTAGAGCAGGGAAGGAGGGCAAGAAGGAGATGAGGTTGGTAAATAAATACTCATATTTAACATAGATTTAACTCAATTTATGAATTTCACCATAATGTAATACCCACACCTGAATCTAATCCAAACATTAATTCTGACTCTTATGACACACAAATATGACACGTTTCTCAACTAATAGTTGTTAAGTAAAACAGCCACAGGGGACCACCAAAATACAATGTTATTGAAATAATACAACCTTATTTCCAAAAAAAAAACATGTTGCCAAAACATGTATATATTGTTCAGCATTAATGGTGCCTTCACAGATGTGCACTAATGCACCCCTATACCACCCCTATACCCTCATCAATACTTGCCTTTGAACTGTGCACTGATAACAAGCTAAGTGGTCCTTAGCTTGGAGGACACAATGTCCATGATTTCCAAAAAAAATGTCAAATTTTGATTTGTAGGAACACGAGGCACTTTCCCTCTGCACCTCCGTCCATCTCCAGATTCTCTGAATCTGTGCCATAGATGATGAAAAGCAAACGTTCTTTGCTATTTTTCTTTGGAAAACATTACTCTTGAATTGTTGCACTATTTGTCTTTCACTGTGGCGAACCCCTCGTCATGTTTACTCTGGAAGACTCTCTGGGATGCTCCGTTTCCCAATCATGTTACTGGCCAATTAACCGCCAGGTGTTTCTTAGTATTGCACAACTTTACCAGCCTTTTGTTGCTGCCGTCCCAAATTTTTTGGAACGTGATTTTGGCATCAAATTTGAAATGGGTATATATTTATAAAAAACAATCACATTTCTCAGTTTCAACATTTGATATGTTGTCTTTGTACTATTTTCAATGAAATCTAGGGTTTAAATGATTTGGACATCCTTGCATTTTGTTTGTATTTCCCAACTTTTTTGGGAATTGTACATGATTTGAAGTATCTGAAAACTGAAAACGTTTCTGTACACAGCATACCAGTTCACTGCATGCGATCATATTTATCACATATTTGTTAAAATGTCCACAAAACTCACCGACATGCAACCAAAGCCATTCAGAAAGGCTTGATGTGAAGTGGCTCATTGTGTAGAAACTTACCAACTCTGATTTCTCAAAAATGGTGATGATGGGAAGCAGGGAAAATGCTGTTCACAGAGTAAATATTGCAATTTTATTCATTTTACTAAACAATGAGTGAACTGTCACATGTCTTTGAGGGGTTTACATGTCATTTTGATAATGGTAGGATAGCAGTAAAACTGCTAATATTACTGCATTGCCTTATAACCTCCTACATGCACTTCTTTGCCCTGAATGGATTACTAAAATACATTTTAGACCAAAGATTGACTTAAAACTATCTTAAAACAGTATCTTGGGCATCAGGTAGAAGGGGGGCTTTAAGATATAAAGTTCCAAGACATAAAATTCTTGAGATGTCTGAGTTAAATTTGTTCACAGTGGTGGTGACCGAAACCAGTTAGTTTCTCCAGAATGAAGGATCTCACATCAAACCATTTGAACAATCATTTAATTGTGCACAAACGATTAAAAGCCAGTGGAATTCCTCTTTCAATGCGATTTATCATGCTGCTTAGCATAGAAAGTTGCTGTACTTTAAACACTTTTGACTTATGCAACTTGCTAGAATAGTTGTCAAGCCTCATGGTTTATCCACGTTTGTACTATAAATTCCGTAAATCTGTGAATTCTACACATTTTCTCTATTTCTATCAGGATTAGGATGGATGGTATGTGCTTCAGAGTCATTGTCAAGTGTGTGAGTTTAATTCATCAGGAGGGAGACGGATGAAATGTCTTTAACAGATCTGTCCTTTCGATGACATTTAATAGATGTAAATGAATTATTTAACCATATGTCTCCATCAAACAAGAACTGCTATCAGTAAACAATTTGAGCTTTAAGGCTCCATAAAAAACAAAGACTTGCTATTTGCAATGGCCTTTTCCTCTATTTTCTGAATAGAGCAAGCCCAAACTAACTTATAAGGTGCTTTAGATGTGGACAAAGTGCAGAGGCACACAGGACTAGGCATTAGTCCGTGATAGGACATCAATTTTGAGAGTCTGGTGTTGTTTTTCATGGCCATTGCTTTCCAGACACATCTCACATGGATTTTCTTCTTGAATGGTGTGCATTCTCTGTGTTATTTTGTATTCCTCTGGCTTATGCGTTGAAGTCACCAGTGTAAAATGAACACCAGCAGAGTTTATGCGAGCTTCCTCTGCCCATTTAATGCTGGTTGAGCTAATTTAACACTGGTGGTTTTATGACTGAGATTGAACCCCCCCCCCACCAAGCAAAGAAGCTTGGACATCTCCGATTTAGAGAGCAAAGTAGATTTATACTTGTAAATTTATAGCAACACCAAAAAAGAAGCACCGTTGGTTCCCTTCTTAAGGAACACATTTTTAAAAATGAGGTATGGAAGTGTGAACGTTTTATTCATTTACCACACCATGCACAGATTCCTAACCAACTAAAGAGTTTTCCTGCGAGTGTATGTCCAAGCCAATGACCATTTCGGATTTGTACTTTTAAGAGCGTTGTCCACCACTGGCTATTTTGTTGAACTACATAATTATTCTTCCATGTGGTTTGTTTCAGATCTCATTGTATTGCATTGCTGTGTCATACACTCTGTCCAGTGTTGTTTTATTTCTTAGAGCAACATGTTCTTACAGCATAAGCCTGTAAAAAGTGTTTCCTTTTCCAGGGTCATTTATGAATTGAACCTTTTTCAGGGTAATAAAACACAATATTTAATGAGTCTGTCAATCCAGAACTCTCGTGTAGGAACCCAGCCTGTGAAGGGAGATAACACGCGCACACACACACACACACACACACACACACACACACACACACACACACACACACACACATTCATTGAGACTCAGCCTGAAAGCAATCATACCCACTCATGGTTTAATTGTTTGAGAGCTTTCTTAACAGAAGCTGTTAGCGTGGGAGAGGTTATTAAAAGTCTAGCTAATTTACCAGCACAGCTTAATTCTCCTTAATGCTCTCTCTCTCTCTCTCTCTCTCTCTCTCTCTCTCTCTCTCTCTCTCTCTGTCTCTCTCTCTCTCTCTCTCTCTCTCTCTGTCTCTCTCTCTCTCTCTCTCTCTCTCTCTCTGTCTCTCTCTCTCTCTCTCTCTCTCTCTCTCTCTCTATCACACTCTTACAAAGACAAAGTTCTGAGTGAACTGTAAGGAGTCACACTTATTCAGACCTCTTTTTGTGTTGTGTTGACAAGCTAACCTATCGATGAAGGGCAGAAAGTCTTCTCTACTCTACCATCTTTTAGGTCGTTGTTTTGTAGTTTGGAACTATTTTATTCTGTTCTATATCTTTATACAAAAAGGGTTCTATATAGTATCAAAAACAATTAAAATACTTTTAACAGTGGCCCTCTTTAGCACTCCTTACAACATATTGAAAAAGGTTTGTTAAAGAACCATATATAGCAGGTTTCCATCATAGAGAAGAGCCATTTAACAATGCAAAGAGCCATTTATGCGTTTAAATTGTTCGGTGAGTGTTCGCAGGTCCAGGTAGAACCATGGAACCATTGAAGAACCTGCTTTGAAAGTTTATCTTTTCTGTTTTGTTCTATTCTGCTGTATTCTACACACAGGTTTCCGGAAGGGTTTGTAAAAATTCTCTATCAATATAAGCCTCTCTCTCTCTGTCTCTCTCTCTCTCTCTCTCTCTCTCTCTGTCTCTCTCTCTGTCTCTCTATCTCTCTCTGTCTCTCTCTCTCTCTCTCTCTCTCTGTCTCTCTGTCTCTCTCTCTGTCTCTCTCTCTCTCTCTGTCTCTCTCTCTCTCTCTCTCTGTCTCTCTCTCTCTCTCTCTCTCTCTGTCTCTCTCTCTCTCTCTGTCTCTCTCTCTCTCTCTCTCTCTCTCTCTCTCTCTCTCTCTCTGTCTCTCTCTCTCTCTGTCTCTCTCTGTCTCTCTCTCTCTCTCTCTCTCTCTCTCTTTCTCTCTCTCTGTCTCTCTCTCTGTCTCTCTCTGTCTCTCTCTCTGTCTCTCTCTCTGTCTCTCTCTCTCTCTCTGTCTCTCTCTCTCTCTCTCTCTCTCTGCCTCTCTCTCTCTCTCTCTCTCTCTCTCTCTCTTTCTCTCTCTCTCTGTCTCTCTCTCTGTCTCTCTCTCTCTCTCTGTCTCTCTCTCTCTCTCTCTCTCTCTCTCTGTCTCTCTCTCGCATGTCTTGGATGACAAATTTGCGTCATGCATTGGGTCTGAAACATAGATATTTATTCAAACAAACAATTAAAAATATTTTTTTCTGCCTAAAGCACAACCAGTAGCAGAATTTCCATACATTCGTAAAGCATCCTTTCGAGTCTCTCCGCAAAACGTCAAATGATCAATGACAATTTAAACTGTCGTCACTGTCGTCAAAAGACCAAAGTTAACAACTTTTATTTTCTTATTTACAACTTTTTGGAGACATTAATGATGAACATCATGATGTGGTCGTGAATGCGTGGGAACCAAAAGGAGAGAAAAGGAGAGAAAAAACTGTGGAAAAAATAGGCCTCGGCGATAGTTTGGTGACGAACGATTAGCAGGACGTGAAAGTTTTCCAGAAGAAATTCTTGCATCCCGCTTTGCGCTCGCGGGGCGCGAGCACGGGACCGGCGGCGCGCTCCAGCTCCATGCGCACGTCCTCCTGCTCAGCTCCGCGGGGCATGTCCTCCGCTTCCAGCGCCTCGTTCTCCGCCTGCGCCAGCTCTGAGAGCAACTCTGCGAGCGTGTATCTGGCGAGCTCCTGTTGAGAGGAACGCACGCACACACACACACACACACACACACCCCAATTAACGTGCGCCAGAAAAGGTACCACTCGCTTAAAAAACATAGTTCTTAAGGGTTCTTTACTAAATGCAATCGTTCTGCTTAGAACCATAAGTTCTATCATGCTTAAATAGTTCTTTGCATGATAAAATGGTTCTTCAAATTGAATGGTTCCCTATAGCAACAAAAGCTGTATTATCTTCTATTGCTTGACTTTGTAACAAAAGCAGAACCCATATAGAACCATATTCAGAAAGGTTCTCTATACAACCCCATGCAACACATTCTCCATCACTCTAAAGAACCATTTCGAGATGCTAGTGGTTCTAAATAGAACCACTGCCTTTGAGCAGAACACTTAAAGAACTACTGAATGAGACGTGTGCGTGAAACCAAGTGCTCAGCGTGTTCATTATGCGGAGTGCTCAAAGAACCTCGACATATCGTAAAGCCTCCATATCCATTAAAAGGTCTGTGCTAGAACCAACGCAAGAGTATTAGGAGCGCAGCTCAGCTGTACGTGGTTTTTACTTTGAGAGAGGAGCAACCCGTTCAGTGACTGGTTTAAGTCCTCTAGACTACATCGCTGCTCTTGAGCGCCTTGCGTTGCAGAGATATTAACAAAGAATGGGTTAAAACCATTCAAAACAAACCAAAGGTCGTCGTTTTAGGCAATGCAAGTGCTCCAAAGCCTGCAGAAGAATGAAAAGCCAAACATTCCAGCACCTCGGACAGCTCAGCGTAGCTCAGCGTAGCTCAGCGTAACTGCGCAGTACGGTGCGCAACTCATTATACAAGTTTTAATAGGATATGAACCGAATGTTTGGCTGCTTTGGAGGCTTAGCAGAAAGACGTAGAACATCTCTCTCTCTCATTCTCTCTCGTTCTTCCTCTCTTTTCTCTCGCTTTCTTTCTTTCTTTCATTCATTACCTGTTTTCCGGACGGGCCGATGAGCGACCTCTGAAGAAACTGCCGCAGTTTGGCGTCGGACGGCGCGCCGGACACGCTGCTGAGGGCGAGTGCGAGGGAGAGGAGCGCGAGAGCGCACTGGACACGCGTGGAGAGCATCTTTCCAGCGGTGGATTTGGCGGGAAATGGCTTGAAGAGTCGTGAGGGTTTTGCGGCGGCTTCCTCTTCGTCTGTCTCTCCGTCGCAGCTGATCTCCCCCCACCTCCGAAGCCCATCTTTTTAAGCGATCTGCCTGACGTCACGAGGCGAGGGGGGTTTCCTTCTTGCGTGCGTTAGTGATGAAGAGTGACAAAGTTCGCCGCGTCGATCAGGCGCACGGTCACACGGTGGCCATGGATTTTGCGCATCTTTACGCACGGGGCTCGGCGCTCTCTATCACTTGTGTTCGTCTCCTTAAACGCTTTATGCCTCGCAATTAGGCACATGCTGTCTATCAAACACACGAAAACCCCTGACGGACTATGGGTTGGTGTGAGAAAACATGAAATAACTGCATAAAATTCCAAAAACACTTTTCCAGTTACTATTCTTATAACTCTATGACCACTGCACTCACAGAGTCGTGCAAAATACTCCGAAAAGGTAGTGATGGTGAATATTGAATACATTGAAATATATCTAGTAATGTATTGCATTATATTAAATAAAACGTAACATATTCAGAATACATTCATAATGCATTAAGAAGACATACCTCAATGAGCAGGTGCCCAATGCGACTCCAATGCCGAGCTTATTTTTTGCAAACATGTCCACTGCCTAAGAGGCGGTTGGTTTGACTGTCTCAAAAGAGCTCAGCGACACTGAGATTAATTACTGGCTCATCACCTTGATTTATCAGTCCAAACTGGTTATAAATAGTGATGGTGTCACACCAGCTGTAGTTGGCAGAGCATGATGGTCCTATGCAACACCTTGTTTTAGATGGACACCCCATTTCTGTTTTTGACATATTGTGTCACTCTGCAATTTCCCCTTAAAATGGATGAGAAGGACGTCCTTAATGAATTGGAGAAAAGAGGGATTTCTATTCCCTATTAGTCATCTGGAAAGAAAGAATCCGTTAGAGGTGAATTCCATTTGCGTTAGCTAGCTAGGTTAGCTAAGTAGATACAAGTGAGCATAACCAAACTGCCCCATCACGTCAGAGTAAGGCTACGTAATTGAGACTACTGATATTAAATGTGGGGATAAAATAAAGCCTGTTACATGCTCCTTTTAATACAGGCCACAAAGCACAGCTGGACATCTCTGTCAGTACAGCAGCTACCGTTTTCCAGGTCTGTGGTTTGTTTATATTTTGACCTGGCATGCACTTGACATTTCCAGATAATGTTGTGACAATGCATGCTTTGTAGGGAAGCATTGGTTGTTGGGGTAATGTTCTAATATATAAGTAATCTTGCTGCTGTTTTGTCTTGACTGGGAGAAAGTGCGCTCATAATGGTGACCAGCTAACACTGTGGTATGTATGGTGTTGTATGGTGTATATATGGATGTGTATGGTGCCGTTGTGTTTCTGCATAGGTCATATTTAACTTGAAAAATCACTGACCACCCGAAAAAGGTTGCCAGGTAGGGGCCCATAACACGTTTGCCCCCAGGGGCCCATAACTTGATGATCTGGGCCTGATAACATGTGCATAGACCTACCGAGGACTGACAACTAAACTATGATTGATTTCTTAGCATTCACATGCAAGCTCATGATTTTCCACCCGGAGAACCCAAATGCACATTAAGGGAGTGTGGGTGTGCAGACTGACATCATAGTTCCGAGAAGCAACCCGCACATCCCACTGCGTGTGCTTTGTTTTGCCTCTTTCCCTCTGCAGGGTGTCTCAGGACCCCTCATCCCCCTACCCTGAGCACACACAGACTCCACGCATCGCGCCATGCGCCTCTGCTAAGTGATGCTAATGGCCACTAAGAACGCACGCCATACCCTTTAGCAGTTAGAAGTCCACTGAACCCTGTGGCGGTGTTTACGTGGAGGACTCAGTGCCGTGGACCTGGTGACACCGGCGTCTTTGTGTATTTGCGCTCACGCAAAGTGCTATTTTTTGCTCTGAATGCTAATGGAAGTCTAATCACTTGAATTGCTGTTCTTCCAGACTTGATAAGTCAGTAGAGGAGGCAGTTGAGAAAGGTCCCTGCAAACAGCAGGCTGACGGTCTGATGGCTGTTAGAGCAATGAGTTCTGACAGAACCTGCAGAGAAACAGGGAGAGAGTTTTGTAAGAGATAGAAAAAAAATAGGACAAGTAATGCACCCTGATATAATACGGGTGAATGGCAAGACTCATGTCAATCAACTTGTGGAGTATGATCACGGACTAGTTTATAGTTATCATTCCTGTGGAATTAAGCTCACTCTGAAAAGTGATGCTTCTTTAAAGGTTCTGTAGTAAGAACAATGCTTGTAAATAGAACCATGAGTACTCAAAGGGTTGTTTTTTGCTTGGTGAAATGTTTCTTCAGATTAATGAAGAATGTGTTGTACGCGGTTCTACATAGAGCCTTTTTGCATATGGTTCTATTTAACACCAAAAGGAATGTTTTATAGTTACAATGTCAAGCATGTAACAATTAAAGAACCCTTGCATTGTGTTCACTGGGGTTAAAACCCTGTTATTATGGCTTTCTGCACAGCTGGAATGGGAAAGGGCATTCTTCAAACTGTTGCCACAAAGTTAGAAGCATGAAGGAATCTAAAATGTCTTTGTTTGCTGTAGCATTAAAATGTCCCTTCACTGGAACTAAGGGGCCTAGCAACTCCAGACCACTATACCCCCTTCACTGTTGGCACTGTGCACTCCAGTTGGCAGCATTCTCCTGGCATCTGCCAAGCCCAGATCCATCCATGAGACTTGCAGATGGTGAATCATGATTCATCAATCCAGAGAACTCTGGTTCCACTGCTTCAGAGCCCAGCGGCTGTGTGCTTTATATCACTACTGCTAACACTTGATAGTGTTCATTTTGATCTTAGTGTGATCTCATGTGTACGGCTGCTCATCCATGGAAACTCATTTCATGAAGCTCCCGATGCTCATTTCTTGTGCTGATGTTGCTTGCAAAGGCAGCTTGGAACTCTGTAGAAAGTGATACAACAGAGGATTGGCAGTTTTTTGCATGTCAACACTCATCGGCCCCACTTTGTGAATTTGTGTGGTCTACCACTCTGTGGCTGTGATGCTGTTGGGGCTGTATGCTTGAATTTCACAATAATACTACTCACAGTTGATTGGGGCAGATCTAGCAGGGCAGAAAATTCTGAAAACTGACTTGTGGCATCCTATGATGTGCCAGGTTAAATGTCAAAGATCTCTTCAATATGAGCCATTCTACTGCCAGTGTTTGTCAGTGGAGATTACATTGGTGTGCTCAATTTCATTTTTTTAATAGCTGTTAGCAATGAATGTGGTGAGACAAAAGTTACAGGACAGGTTTTATTTTATTTTTTATTTTATTTTATTATCAACATTTATCTCTGGGGTCATCTCAAACAAATTGTGTATGCTGAGAAAATCCACAAACAAACATCACCTTCATCACCGCATCGTGGAGGCTTGTGACAGCATAAAAAATAAAATAAAATAAAATAAAATGCTGTCCTGTGACTTTTGGAGGCTTGTGACAGCTTTTCTCCAGCGATTCTCATGCGGGTTCATAACGATTGGATCCTGCGCCTTCAGCTCTGTGTTCAGCACCAGGGACAGCGCAGTGGACGCGTCAAATTGCTGTGCATCACAGGCAACGTTGCCAGTTGTTGCAACTTTCTGTGTTGATATTTTTTGAACCACAAGAGATACTGCAAATCTGATTGCAGCAATCGATTTCTGAGACAACTCAGGTCTTTTTTTATATGCTACATGACCACCTTCCCATTGGAAAAACCTGACCTTGATCCAATAGGGCAGCTTTCAAGATCGTGGCCATGTTCCGGACATAGCCTAAAAGATAGGCCCCCTCACCCACTACTTACAGATATCATCTTCATTTTCCCTTTCATTTCTGAAATAAAACAGTGTCCTGTGACTTTTGACTGACCCTGTAGATCCTCATATTCCTCGTAGAGTAAATACAAACAACAAATACAAATTTTAATAAGCTTAAATATGTCATTTCCGAACCTCTCCTCATGATAGCCTAGTATTGTTTGTCATTATATTCCAGTACGTGCTCTGGCTGGTCAACACGTTATTTCAATGAGACATCTGTAACTCTTTTCTTTTTGAAAAAAAAAAAGAAATGAGGACTAAGCAAAAAATAGAGAATAAAAAGGTGCATGCATGTTGGAACTGTACGTAGCACACACACATCTAATTAGCTCTTACGGGCAGTTTGACAGTGATCGAAATGTTTTAATTAAAGCTATTGATGAGAGAATTGAGAAATTGAGTCTTGGTCTCTCTCTCTCTCTCTTATTTAGCTGGAGCCCCACAACACACATTCTCCACTGCAGGGATTTGATGAGTTGTAGTTCACTCCCATTGTAATGAGAACTGGGATTGAAGTTGTAATGGAAGTTGGCATAAGCGGAATGAACTCTGACTGGAGCTTGAAGTGAAAGCAGGAAAATATTATGGTGTGAAAAGAGGTCCTCTAAAATCCACTGAAACACTCCACATATCCTTTTCACATCACAGCAATAATAGTCATGCAATACAATTACGGTTTCACACACTGAAGGGAGTAAATCATTTCTCAAAATCTTTTCTTTTTTATTATAATACAGTTGAGTACAATTGTTCACCTGTTCACATTTAAATAGAGACATAACGAGCAAAACTTTACTTCACGTATATGTTACTTCTTATTGCATCAGCCGATAAATGAAGCATGAAGTGTGACGTCTCGGCTGTTTTTGCATATTTCTCTTTCAGAAAAAGCAGGTGAGTGTTCAGGGTGTTAGGATTGAGCCAGCAGCCCAGCCCACTCTAAACACCATGGCCACTCACTCAAATCACTCACCCAGCTATCAGACTTCGTGTTGTTTCTGCTGTTTCACACATGGAGATCTCTGATGGACAGGACAGTGTAAAACAGTGATGTAATGTTACAAACATTAAACGAATACATTAGTGACTGATTCAGCTGACTCTGGTGTTGATATTAACATGCTTACAGTAGGGAAACTGGATAATATCTAGAAAAAGATATCAAAATGAACTTAAAGATTCTTCTTCAAAGGGTTGTTTAGTAAGAGCAATGGCCATATTTAGAACCAGGGGTTCTGTAAAGAATCATTTCAAGCTTAAATTCTTCTCTGCATGGTCACATTATTTAGAACAATGGATAATGTATTGTACATGGTTCTATATACAACACTGTACTCACAGTTTTACCCCTGTCCCAACCGTTTTTGAAATGTGTTGAGGAATCAAATTCAAAATGGGTATATATTTTATTATATGTTACAATACAATAAAGTCTTTCATGGTTCTCTATATAACCACGGTCTTTGTTAATGAACGCTTGAAGAACCACCTTGTTTTCCATTTTTCCTTGCAATTTGGTCCTGTCCTATTCCACCCTCCAGCCAGCTGTCCCCTAGTCACACAATGCTAGCCCTAGAAAGATGAAGTCTATCAAGTCATGGGAAACTTGGCACCACATCTTTTTCGAACCGCCGCTAATGCAACATCATTGGACAGCTGAATGCGCTAGGAGGAGAGAACTAATTGTCAGCTCTGTTATGACATCTAACAGACACCAGCACTGGCTAGCGTCATGCTGAGTGGAGGGGACAGCGAGAGCAAGCTTCAACAGACTTTCAGTTTCAAGCATCACTGTGTAATGACATGCTTGCCTGGCACAAACTCACAATTTTTGACTCTACATGGATTTCTGTTTAAATAAGCTTAAAAGTAAAATATCGATGGTCTCTTTACGCTGTAACATCTGCTGCAGAGCTCCTCACCACCTCAGAGGTTTCACTGGTAGAGCAAATGTGAGAGCATTTAAAGAATTTATTTGAAACAGTGTCAAAACACATTTCGCATCGCTTGACCTGAGCAAGTTTGTTCAGAGGTTTTATTGAGTGAAAAGGCATGTAAAGCATCTCTGAAGATGAAAGGATGAACACAGCAGATGTGTGTGTGTGTGTGTCATATCTGTTCAGCAGAAGGGAGAGCTCTGCGAGAACCATATGATGGATGATTAGACATAGAAACCCATGACTTCATAATTGAATGGGTCATTAGCTTCTCCCTCACACACACACACCAGGTAGGATGACCTCCGTAACAGAGCTATCTGAAATCACCTGTGTGTGTGTGTGTGTGTGTGTGTGTGTGTGTGTGTGTGTGTGTGTGTGTGTGTGTGTGTGTGTGTGTGTGTGTGTGTGTGTGTGTGTGTGTGTGTGTGTGTGTGTGCGCGTGCTTGTGTTTTCAGATGCTGTTACTTCAACTACTCACACACTTTGCAACCAGTGTTTGTCATAGATGACCAACTTGGCTCTGTTTGATCACCATCTGGCTGAGAGAGAGAGAGATTGACAGTCAAACAGAGAGAGAGAGAGAGAGAAAGTCAGAGAGGAAGAGAGAGAAAACCGTTTTGTGCTACATTAGCCCTGAAAAACTTGAAATCATTCTGTCACTCATTCTCCTCCCTCTCTTCTGTCGCTCTGCTATCTTCTGTCTTTTTCTTTTTTTCACACATTCACATTCTTACAGTTCATCACTGAAACACAGGAGTACTATACCAGAGAGAGAGAGAGAGACAGAGAGAGAGAGAGAGAGACAGAGAGAGAGAGAGACAGAGAGAGCGAGCAATAACCTCAGAGATTTGACTCACATGGTGTAAAATTCACCTGTCATAGTTTGTCCTCATCACAAAGCCAGCACATTGATTCCAAACACTCCCCCATTCCTTCATTCTTCCCTGGCATTTACTCCCACATTTACCATTAACACACACACACATGCAAGCAAATACTACAAGGGTAAATGCATTAATATAACGTATGCACGGATCAGAACATCCATCCATCCATCCATTTTCTAAGCCGCTTCTCCGTCAGGATCGCAGGGGGGATGCTGGAGCCTATCCCAGCAGTCTTCAGGCGGAAGGCAGGATACACCCTGGACAGGTCGCCAGTCCAACGCAGGGCAGACAGACAGACACAGACAGTCGGATCAGAACATGACTACAATTTTTCTGAGGACCTCACATAACAATAATCCACTTGCACCAGGAATGGGAAAGGATGAGTTAATAAACAAAGCTGGAGTTAACTGGACAGGAGAAGCTCTACTTTTGCATCAGATCTGAAAGATGTCAATAGAATAGAATGTCAAGAAGCTGTTAGTGAGAAAAAACTGTCCAAGAATTGGAAGATTTGCAAAACAAATAATCACCTGGTGTTCACGGAAAAATGGACTGACCACCCTAGATCTCATTGTGTTTGGGATTTTGAGATGCAGGAAATGCTAAGACTGAACTGAACTGAAGACTGAGGTGTGAAGAAGATATATCTGCAGATGTCTTTGAACAATGGAAAGCAAGTCCCCCCCCCAACCCACCCCCAAAAAGCAGGTTGAGTGTATTAACTAAACACTGCAAAATTTATATGACAAAAAAACAATAAAATGTACTTCATGTGTTCTTCATGAAGTTGGGCCCCACTTTGTTGCTGAAATTATTCCTTCTCTACCAAATTTTACAGCTGGCCCTACGCATTTGGGCAGGTATTATTCTCCTGGCATTTGCCGAACCCAGATAGGTTAGTCAGACTGCCAAATGGTTAAGCATATGTCATCATTTCAAATAAGGCATTTTCACTGCTTCAGAGTATAACGGCGCTGAGCCAGTGCGTGGTTTTGTGTATGGTTATCCAGAGGATCGTGTGTGTCGTGCTTTCTCACTAAGTGGTATCATTTGGCGAGCGTGTGTGGTCTGTCACTTCACCTTTGAGCTGTTGATTTCAGACATTTCCACTTTACAGCAGCTCCGTTGACCAGGGCAGCACTAAGAGGCCAGAAATTTGATGAACTGTCTTCTGGAGTTTGCATGATTCATTGAATCATTTTCAAAAGAATCACCATTGAATGGACCCATTCTGAGGTTGGGGATTTACATCTTTACTAACCATCGACACTTGTATTCCTATCTGTGTGAGGATTTTCAATGAACATGTAGCTCAATGCTATTCCTACACAAAAAACCTAACCATAGCCTTTTTAACCCCAGTATTCACAAGGGCAGCAATATGAAAATAAGCATTTGTTATCATTTACAGATTTGTTTCTCATATATTTTCAGTGAACGATCAAACAGACAACAATATTGCCAGTATGCCAATAATCCTAAAGGGCACTGAATGTTGATGATGTATTAAACAACCTGAAGAGCCAACACTTGTCAAATGTTGTTTACTGTTTTGATCATCATCATTATCACTACCATCCTTGCTCACTTCTACATCCTTGAGAAATCTTTAATAATCCGCAGGCTAATTGGGAGAAATTACAAAGCGGAAGTATATATGAGTTTTGCATGATTAATGGACAAGGTGATCCATTTCTCAAACTGAAAGCAATCTTTTCAGCCCTTTCATATATTCATTTCATTAAAGGTCAGGTTGCTACTGAGCTGGAGTTTGCCATCTCCAGCTCATTCCGCTCTGTCCGCTACTATTAGTCTCTCTCTCTCTTTCTCTCACTGAAGTTTTTCTGTCTAGTCTGTAACTCATTCTTTTGTTTAGTCGCTTTTACACATTCACATTATAATTTGCTGTAACTATGAGCCCCCAAGCCAGTTTAATAGCTTCAAAGCAACAGATCTGGTACCTCCTGTCACCTGACCTACAATACTTTTTAACCCATCCAAAGAACGCGGTCAATGCATTTTCCCATACATACTGCACCAAACACTTATAAATACTTTTAAAAAAATACCCGAAAGTATTAAACTGTTTGCGTGTGTGTGTGTGAAGAGGTGTGTGTGCGAGGGGATGCATGTGAATCGTATCTAAAGAGTGAGGTGCAGAATCAGTGGTATTCAGAAGCAGCTCAGTGAGGCAGTGAAAGGAGAAAAGAGCACCTGCCATCAGAATCACGGCCTATTGACGCACAAACACACACATACATTGCTTCACAAACTCACAATCAGCGCCTACTGATGCTTAAGTACACCCATACACAACCCAGCAACACACACTCACCATCAGTCACTGCTGACACTCAAATGCACCCTTACACAACCCACATGCTCACGGCCCCCACTGACACATTAAAATATGACCCTGCCCACACAGACTCACAAACTAATCTCAACAGAACCGATACGTCATCCGGATCTCGTCAAATTCTGGCGGAATTGAATGGAGGATGTCTGTTGCCGTTCATATAAAGATGGAACACTGTAAAGATTCAGGTGAATTCGCAGAATTTTCATCTCATCCCAAAGGAAGTTGATCAACCAAGGCATGCTGGGTGTCCAAAGTTGGCGTCCTTGGTTTTACACTGGAGCTATGATGCCAATGTTCCTACAAATAATGAATGCTTAGAGCCATCTCTTTAGCTTTAACTGTTCCTACACTGCAGAGATATTTTTAAAGTTCAGTCTTCGAAGTTGGTTGTATTTTCTTCTTCTAATTTCTTTCTCATGACCCAAGTAATTCCAAATGTATTCAGTGAGGTTGAGATGTATTCTGAGAACACGAGCAGCTTCTTTGCTTGACTTTGATTGACAGCTACACATCCTTTCAGACCCTTTGCGTTGAATTGCTTCTCACAGCAGAAAGATGACCAATGGAGTTTTTCAGCTCTGCAGTATGCAAGAAAGCTATCGGCCATAATCTTCTATTACCTGTTTGACCTCGGTTGTTGATTTGCTGGATAGAAATAAAGGGAAAATGATGGGAAAGGACTTGGATTTGAGGTATTCTTCTCCTGCTTCAAATAGCTTTCAGTCAAAAGTGGAGAACACAAAAATATTTTGAGGCTTTTCCTTTAATTCATACCCGAGTATGTTTAGGTGTTGATTCTTTCTGACATGGGTTTAAGGACTTTCCGCCTATAATTAGGTGAATATTGATAGTTTCACTTTCTGTGTTTTTTCACCCCTGCTTTGTGTCCTTTGCCACTTATTTTTTTCGAACCAAGACTCAAGCTCAAAATGTGCCCCTTCTACAATAAAAAACAAAACACAGCCCCACAAAGTCAAAACTGCGACTACAATATGAGGTCACTGAAGCTCACGCACTGAGAAAAGATAAACACATGGGCAGTGACTCTGAGTGTGTGTGCTTTTGTGTTTAAGCGAGCCAAACTATGTGAGACATAGATTGTATGTGGCTCTTTAATGAAATAATATTAAAAAGTCTCCCACTAAGTGTTAATCGCTTATGCCAAAATGTACCAGCAACAATCCTGTTCCTTTTTTTAAGAGTCTGAAATTTTGCTTTCAAGTAATCCAATCTGTGCATATGGAGAACACACTAAAGTAATGAGCACTCTGATATTGACCATTAAGCAAATAAAACAGTGTAGTCATTTAGTAAATTTGTTTTGATTTACAATTTTGTTTTGTATTTTAATAGAATAGTGTGTGTGTGTGTGTGTGTGTGTGTGTGTGTGTGTGTGTGTGTGTGTGTGTGTGTGTGTGTGTGTGTGTGTGTGTGTGGAACGACCCATGGTAAATGAATGGCTCTCACACTGTGTTATCTTCCACTGCATGCTCCAGTCAGTGTCACTCAAATGACACATGGCTGCCCTTTTTGTGACCGTGTGTGTGTGGGGTGGGATATATTGAGGGAGGGGTGGCTGATTACTGCTGTGTAAGGCTGCAATGGAAGGATTTCACACCTGTCAGAAAGACTTCTCCCAGCCAGCATGCCTCTGACTGCTAAAAATGTATTTGACTTTGCTGATGAGTGTGTGTGTGTGTGTGTGTGTGTGTGTGCTTATGCAGGGGAGTAAATATCAGAGAGGACAGGAGAATGTGATGTGTTTATATGTGTGATGGAGCAGTGCTCTGATAGCCCTGAACGGCTGCTGCTCTTCTGCGTATACACACAGTCAACTCCAGAATTATTGACAAAGTTGGCACCCCCATTACTAGGATTTGGTAAAGCCTAAATAAAAAACAGCACTGAACTGCTTCCTTTAGTGCTTAACGAGATTTGAGAACATTTGTCGAGGGATCTTGGATCATTCCTCTACACAGAACATTTCTAATCCCTTGATATTCTGAGGCTTCCCTCTTCTATACACACTGTAGGTGTAAAGTATTCTTGAGGGTGCCTATAATTTTGCCCTGAAGGTTTTTTGAAAGAACGCTGTAGGAATGAGATACTAGATAAATGATAAGTGATTTCTCCATTTTTGAGGAACGTTTAAATCATTAAATGTATCGTTCGTTTTATATGCCAAATGAGCTTGCCAGCCTAAGCCCATAATTAGTATATGCATCATAGTAAATATGACTGGTAGAAAGAAAAGATCGAATGTAAGATTGAAAGCATTTTCAAAAATTTGCATTATAATATTTTTTTTTGTAAATAAGGTGCTTTTAAATGATGCACGGTAGCCTGTGATTTAAGAAAGGCATGTCCAACTATTATAAGTATATAATCTAGAATTTAAATGCAAGTATACCTGAAATGTGATATTAGTTAGACATATCACAATAGTATATGAAAGAGTGAAACTTCCATTTCAGTGTATAGCTTCAATGATTTTAGGCAGGCATGTGCACAAACATGCATGCACACTTAAATACATGTACACACAAACAGATAATGCAAATAAATACACTTATGTGTTTAAGTATGTGTGTCTCTGTCTGCATCTAAATATGTAATGTTTCAAAGAAATAGGAAAGCTGGTTCATCAAATATCTATTTGAGGTAGAAGACCTACTTTCCATTCATACCCTTTTCTTTTAGCTCTCTCACTCTCAATGTCTCGTTTAAAAGGTTTTTATTGACATCTTTCCCAGGAGACTGAATTTTGCCAAGCATTTTCTTGCTTCAAAAGTAATCAAAGGAAAAATAAGGCCAGAAAAATATTCCACATGTCTGAGGAATATATGATTTGTGAAACATCTCAAATATGCAGTGTTTGAAAAAGGAACTCCCAGTGCTGCTGCCTTTTGTCTGCCATTGCTTGTTGTAAAGATAAACACGTCGACTGTCGGAGAGATAATACGAAAATGAAGGCAATGCAAATTTGTCAGAAAATCTCGTAGTTGTCTTTGGAAAACTTTGGAAAAGTTATGAACGTGACTGTGGATTCCACAAGACCACTAGATGTGGCGCAAAACACAACGGGTACCCCTCCTGCACCTGCAGGCAGGTTGAGAAAGTGTGCCAACAGTCATGCAGTGACTTGGTTGGCAAAAGGTCTCAAACTGAGCGCAGGTGCATCTGTCCACTGAGTTTGTGTGCAACACAGCCAGTAATACAAACACCCTGCTCACTTTTCTCACATTCCTAAACTCTGGCCATCTTTCAGAATTCATAGAAGCATGCAAATATGCAGGGCAAAGGCCTAGTAGCTGCTGAGCAGATGGCCATCAGTGAAACACCTTTCAGCACTGCCCAGGATGTAGCTGTAATATACACATATTTGGTTTGTCTAAAAAAATAAGAGGTCGAGTCAAGACAGCGCATGCAGCTCACCCACATCTTTCACCAATCACTAAAGTAACCCTGAGTAAAATCCCCCAGCTCTATTTTGCTGTGACGGGATTCTTGCCCTGATGTTTTTACAGGGGCCAAATGAAAGCCATGCTGTCACATATGAAAAGATGCAGCCGAGCCATTGTGCGTAATAAATGCAAGAGTAATAAATAAATGCAGCAATAAATGCTCAAAACAATGTAATATGAACCTTTTCTTGCAATGAACAAGAGGCTCCTCTTCCTTGATGGTACCACTGTTTGTTATCTGTGGCCGTGAGATGCAGTCATCAGGATCCATAGCCCTGAAGAGTGTTTAGCCCATCCGTTATGTTTTGTTCCAAGAAAACAAGCCAGAACAGCCAAGTGTCTGCCACAGTCTTGGAGGATGTAGCCTACTGTCTAAAATAAGGTAGCAAGGAGCTGTTTGGCCAGGTGGCTTATGTAAATGAAGAGAGCAATAGGACTAACAGATGGGAAAGCAAGTGAGGCCCAGTAGTGCCACAAGCAGTCCCTGTGTCACAGCTTTTAAGGCTTGACTAGTAACTCTACATTCAGGCCGTATAAATGGAGTGAATGATACAAGAGGCCTTCCAGGTTTACACCTGAGGCATGTTTTCTAGTCCATAGCACTCTAGCTGCTGCTTCTGCTTCTGTAGACCATGTAAAAGGACAGTAGGCTTTTGAGACCTTCAACATGTAAGATGATCAGATCTCAAAGCCAAGTCTAGTAAGCACTGCAACAAGTAGTCCAGCAAGCATTCTCGCAAAGTGTGTAGGCATGAGTAGCTTTCACAAGGCTCCACCAGGAGAGCACCTAAAATTAGTTAAAGTTCTAGATTTGGCATCAGTGTCCTGTGAAACGAATTAGAGGAACCTCTGTTCCCAGGTACAAAACATTGCTCTCATAGTTTGCAGGACAGTTAGAATTCTGAGGCTTCAACTTTGACATTGGGCTGTATACAAGCAATCCTTGTATACAGTGTCACTGTATGAACGCTAATCCAATAAAATGAATTTTAGACAGGAAATCCAGTGCAAATAAAAAGGATGGAAAAGGAATGTTTGCCCCTGTCTTAATAGTTCTAAAGTGACATTGTCTGCCTTAAACCTACAGGTAGCTACATTTGTATTCATAGTGTAATGCTATCTAAGAAGTCTGGCTTTTCATCGCCAGTTGAAATGCCTTAAGAAAAAAGGGAAAAGCCCTAATGCGGTTATATCAATCCACAGTTGAGGGTACGGCCCATTCTCTCTCTCACTGTATGCTGCAGGAAAAGCATAACCACAGACCTGACACGGTTTAAATGAGCTTAAATGAACTTAAATGGAGATCTGGAGGCAGATGCAGCCTTATTTGAATTGGTTCATTTCTCTAATGCTCTTTCGCTGCTAATAGTATACAGTGCTGTTCATGAAATTAGTGTTAATGTGTGGCTCGGACAACTGGGGGGCATTATTCCCATTTTGTTGGCTATAAACTCAGTAGAATGTTAGTTTGAATCAAAGTTCATTGCAGTTCATCTAAAATACACAGGCCAGCAAGTGTTTCATTTGGACAGAGTGTAGATGGAAACTGATGGAACCACAGACATCCCAACTGAGACACCACACACACACATGCTGTCTTTCTCTCTCTTGATATGCTTCTTTCTTCCATATGCAAATTGATTGTGGTAAGTGAAATACTGTACGTACACACACACACACACACACACACACACACACACACACACACACGCACACGCACACACTCTTATCTATGGCCTAGCAGTAGGGAGAGTGTTAAATGGTGTTTAATGAGATGTATCGTGAAGAGTGTTGTTGGAGAGGGCCACGTAGGCTAATGGACTAGCCTGGTGTGTGGGAAACATGCTGTTTTGCTCAGAACATGCACAGTCACATGCGCGGGCACACACACACACACACACACACACACACACACACACACACGCACTTGTAAGCAGGAAGCCGTGCTGTTTGTCTCTGAACTGGCTGATTGGTTGTTTGTAGCATGTGGTGTTCAGTTAATTTTGCAAAGGTTGATTAGTTATGCTTGGTGGTGTTCTTGCATTCTTAGGCCGATGTGTCCACAGGAGCCTGTCTCACACAGAGAGGCTAATACACATACACACTCTCTCCTCCAGTTTTGCTCACTATGCACCAGTGTCAAACCACGATTGTTAGAGCTATGCCTTCGGTTCGGCCCAGAAATGTCACATCATCATTCTGCGAGTGACCCAGTACCGTATGCTGTTATATGCAAACGTTTGTCCACAATGGTCAAAAATATGCATGCAGCCAAATCACTACAGAGAACATGTGTCTTCACATTTACATGCACAATTACTGTTTATGTGCTTAATTTCACATTACAAAGATTAGCACTACGCTAAAGTCAATGCACATGAACATTTTTTTGACTTTATCTGTATCTATGTTTTTGTTGTTTGTTTGTTTTTTATATATATATTTCTAAAAACAGACTGAAACCTGGTTAGACCATTATTTGTTTGTGCAGACGTTTCTATATCTCTGCTAAATTTGCATGTTTTGTTGATTTTCCTAGTTGAGTAAATATACGTTACAACCTCTAAAAGGCACAAACTTCAATATTTTTCTGCAAATGATTTTCTAAGTTTAATAGTCTGAGAAAAAAAATACACATCAGATGTTAAATATAATATTAAAATAAATATTAACTTTTGACTCTTTACTTATTTTTTCCCTAATATATTAACATCAGCAACAGTTCTTTCAATTTGCAATTAAACAGTAAAATTAAAATGTGTTCTCTTTACAGTATGCATAGTTGTTTTTTACTCAATCAACAGAATATGTAATTGATTTGGGGTGTCAACACATTTGCAGATGGCCATATCTAGGACTACCAGAAGGCCGGGAGTCATTTTTTTTCTCAAGCTCATGGTCCCAAACCATGTAAATCAAAGCATGATTGGTTGGTTCCTCTGTAACATCCTGATAATGTTGGTGGTTAATCTGACACATTAGGCCTTCTGTCCAGCTCCTGAAGTCTTAATCAATGGAAAAGCTTGTTTGGCTGTATCTACATAGATACTGCAGATAAAAAAATGTGATCGGGCAACTTTGGGCAACTACAATACTTGCAGAGCTTAAATACAAAAAGCATGATATGATATAAATATATAATCACAGCCATGTATTTTCCAATTTACAGAAATCAAGGTTCCCTTCAGATACACACACACACACACACACACACACACACACACACACACACACACACACACACAGTCACAGCCAACTGAACGATTATCTTTCTTCAAAGTTCTAGTTTCATCTTTGTGAAGTTCAGCACACATCAGGATTATAAGGAATGTGTCTGTAATTGTTAGGTTACAGCAAATGAACCATTCCTACATTGTGCAGTCAGTCCGCTGGAACTATGACTCATCATTATGAGATTAGCATGATGAACTGGCTATTTGATTGACAGCTGAACCGCTGGTGGACAGTAAGGGCTTATCTCCATCTCTGCAGACAGAGACAGGCAAACAGTTTTAAACAATGAAGCCCAAAAGATGCCCAATGAAACACTTTCACACAGTAAAGAGTCAAACTCTGCATGAAGTGGGGTGAATGAATCTGATTTTGTGGCATTCATACAGCCCTCTTTACCACACCAGTGGAGAAGAGATGAAGATAGCGAGAAAGTTAATGAAGGTTTTGTCTATCTATATGAGTAACCACATGCGCTCACGACCATCGGCAAGATTGTGCTGCAGAGACTTTGTGAAGAGGAGAGATAGGAGACGTCGGGAGTTTACTGTTTAGCCCATTAGCCCAGAGAAAAGAACTCATGAATGGTGAAATGTGGTTTGAAGCAGGCAGGGAGCATTCAGAAGGGATGGCACTGTGCAGAGAAAGTTAGGAGTGAGATTACATGTGCCTGTAAGAAATATCATTGAAGCTAATTTGGAGAGAAAATCCTGTCAGTATTCTGGCTTAAAGCAGAAGCTGCCCAGAATTTTCAGCTCCAGTTCTCGAGTCCTCTCTTCTCCTACAATCAGACAATCTCTTCCGATTCTACAACCAACAAAAAAAAGCAAACAGTACTTGTGGCACGTGAAGAAGGTTGGACGTCTTTCCAGTTGTAAAGTCAGAACATTATTAACTTATTTGGCCTTAACTGACCCAAAAGGACTGTTAGGCGGGTCAAGACTTGCCAGTAGCTTCCGGCTTACGAACTTTCCACTGGTTGACGTGATGGTGTACCATTCTACTGTGCGAGATAACACAACACAAACAAGATCTGTATGGAAAAGTCATCCAAATCAAATTTCACTACAAGAAGTCAACTTCTGAGGGAACATCTGCAAAACAAAATATAGAAGAGCATTTGGAGACGAGCGCTGTGGACTGATGAAGTAAAATGAAAAACCATGGTATCTTTAGGGGGAAAAGGAGCAGCGAAAAATCTATTCATTCAACTGTTTGGCATGGGGCTAGTTTTGTTATGGGGTTGTGTGGCAGCCAGAGGCATAGGAAACACTGCATGGGTGGAGGAATGGATTCCACTAAATATCAGTAAATTCTGAAAGCAAATGTGACACAGAAAAGAAACTGAAACTGACGAGAAGCTGAAAATAAGATGATCCAAATCCACCTTAAAATCCACCATGAACGACTTCAACGAAGCACAAGCTGAAACTTTAAGAACAGGCCTCATAGTCACATGACTTATATATCATAGAAAATCTGTGGCTAGATCTTAAACATGCTGTGCACACAAATGATGGTTCAAGCATATTGCAGAATTAGAAGGCTTCTGCGAGGAAGAGAGAGTGAAGATTCCCAAAGCAGTTGTGACGGTGGCTGTTATGGTGGTGGAGTCAAAACTCAGAAGACATTTTAGAGGCAGGCAAAAATCTTCGATTTCTGAGAAAACAAGAATGTTGTCTTTTAAATGACACAATATGATGGATTGCGCTCAGTATGACCAGGGACGTGAGCTAACCAAGTAACAAAGAGTCTAGAACCTTTGGATTGTGAGTGCGAGTTTCAAGACTTGACAAACAAGTGTGCTACTAGAAGTTTTCAGGTGGCTATATGCATATTCTAGCAAGGCAGACACATGAAGGCATGCCTGGCACTACACCCACCCAGTGGAGGAGAACAAAATGCCTGCGTTACTGCTTTGTAAACATCTCAGTGGAAAGCCATTTTTAATGCCTGACAAAGTCTCTCCTCAAGGTTGTTAATCAAACAGACCAGATGAGTCTAAATATTTGCGCTGCTTTCAGGAGCATAATTAAATAACAATTACTGCTGACTAA